>NW_021703767.1:119660501-119742532 GCF_005190385.1 Monodon monoceros | reverse complement strand
GAGAGAGAGAGAGAGAGAGAGAGAGAGAGAGAGAGAGAGAGAGAGAGCGAGCTTGAGTTTAGTGAAGAAAAACACTCACCTTTAAAAAATCGGTTCTGGACTTCCCTGGTGGCAGAGTGGTTAGGAATCTGCCTGCCAATGCACAGGGGACACGGGTTCAAGCCCTGGTCTGGGAAGATCCCACATGCCATGGAGCAACTAAGCCTGTGTGCCACAACTACTGAGCCTGTGCTCTAGAGCCCGCGAGCTGCAACTACTGAGCCCGAGGGCCACAACTACTGAAGCCCATGTGCCTAGAGCCCATGCTCTGCAACAAGAGAAGCCACTGAAATGATAAGCGTGCACAGCACAACAAAGAGTAGCCTCCGCTTGCCACAACTAGAGAAAGCCTGTGCACAGCAACGAAGACCCAACGCAGCCAAAAATAAATAAATAGGATAAATAAACTTATAAAACAAAAATAAAATTAAATTAAAAAACAAACAACAACAAAAAGCGGTTCCTGAAATGATGGGATCCAAGCCCTGGGTGGGATTCTGGCAAAGGGGCTCATGGGCACAATTTTCCTCCAGGACCCCCTCTCTGAGGCAAGGTCGGGCTCCTGCTGTGGCTGGGTCTGGACACTGCAAATCGTGGAAAACAAAACCAGACCCAAGATCAGACTGCCTTCTGATGAACCTAGGGGCAGGACAGGAATAAAGATGAAGACGTAGAGAATGGACTTGAGGACACGGAGTGGGGGTGGGTGGGTAAGCTGGGATAAAGTGAGAGAGTGGAATTGACATATATACACTACCAAATGTAAAATAGATAGCTAGATAGCTAGGAAAATAGATAGCTAGTGTGGCTACAGCCGCATAGCACAGGGAGATCAGTTAGGTGCTTTGTGACTACCTAGAGGGGTGGGATAGGGAGGGTGGGAGGGAGACATAAGAGGGAGGGGATATGGGTATATATATATATATGTATATGTATAGCTGCTACACTTTGTTATAAAGCAGAAAGTAACACACCATTGTAAAGCAATTATAGTCCAATAAAGATGTTTAAAAAAAGATGATCAATTAAAAAAAAAAAAAACAGAAAGGAAAAAAACGTGTGAGAGCCGTCTTGTCTGATGTCAAGCAAGTGAAAAGGCGCTCTCGGTTTGGATGATTCGCTGAAAAAAATGTGCCCTTTCGGCCAAGCTCCCTTCTGCCTTGAAGTCTGTTGTTTTCAGCATCTCAGTCCCTGGCCCACCCACTCTGCATTGTGTTCACAAACCATCCTAACATGTCAGCGTGTGCTTGTCAGCTTCAGAAAGGAAGGACCGCACTGAGGTCTATTCCTTGTGGTGCCCTTTTTGCCCCCAGCACAGGCAGGCTGGGGCAGAGGCAGTTTCTGTTTCTGCTTTAGTAATCCACGCCCTCCTTCTCAGTTCTCCTAGCCCCCAAATCATTGTTTCTTCTTCTAATGTTTGCATTGCAAAATTTCGCTTCTTGGTAAGGAGCAGAGGAAAAAAATAGTTCTTTTCTTTCTGGAAATAGTAAGTGGGATTTGCACCGCAGGTTAACGGTTTGTGCTCCGCACTCTGATAAAACTGGTGGCAAAACCCGGCTCCTTCCCTTATAATGCATAACCCGGGGCAAGTCCCTTAACCTCCACAAATCTAGGCTTGCTTATTTGAAAAATGAGGACGGAAATGGGAGACATGTCTCCAATTGTTTGGGGATGACATGGGATCACTCATGCATGGCCTGGCACCTGCTAAGTGTCCAACAAATGGTAGTCAGCACTGGTGTATTATTTTTATGCATTTGAGGGGCTGTAAGTTTCTTATTAGTCATTACAGAGTCCATCACTGTCAACCCCTCTGTTTCCAGAGAGGATTCTCGCCTTGACTATGTGTGCATCTCACAAGCACGCTTTCTGTGGGCAATCACATCTCCCTCCATCCTGTATCCCCAGTTTTGTATTTCTATTGTGGTCAAGCCTCTCATCCCAGCCCCAGATTTACACGTTCACCTGCTGACAGGACCCAGCTTGCAACTAACACTAAAAACTGAACTCTCCCCAAACACACTTTCCTCCATGGTTTCTCTCTCACCACCACCTCCCAGTCACCCAGGGCAGCCATCAGCTCATCCCAGCACCCACTTTCTCTTGTCCTCACTCATGCCTTGGTGCCCCTTGATTTCTACCATTTTATGCAACGAGCATTCCCAGCTGCCGTCCTCATTTCCATTTTCTCCATCTTCCAATCCACCCTTCACTATGTTGGTCTTATCTATTCATGACACTGTTTAAAACCTTTGGTGACTCCATGTTACCTTCCGTGTAAAATCCAAACTCCTTAATGGGGTCCTCCAAAGCCCTGTGATTTGGTCCACCCCTCCTGCTCATCCCATCTCTTTCCCTTTGTCTTTAAATTCCTCACACTCCAGCTGTGCTGGATTGCTTGAAACACTCTTCCTGATCCATGGACATGTCTTGGACTTTGCACAAACTCTTCCCTCTGCCTGGAACGCAATTTCCATAATTTTTCTTTGTGTTATTTATTTTATCTCAGTTGACACTCCCATAAAGCTTTCCTGACTAAACCCCTCAAATCTGGCTTTTGTTCCCCTCACATTGCACATTGCATCCTAGGCATTCCTTCATCACAGCTCTTTCTGAAATGGAGCAGGAACCTATGGTCCTTGCCCCCCTCCCCATGTCCTCCGCCTGCCTTTTGTCTGTGGAAAAACTTTAGCCAAAGAAGATGTTTAATCAAAGAAGTGAGAAAATGCAGAAACAAAGGAAAACATCCAACAAGATTAAATAATAATAGTTTAGTCAGTAAGCAAGGTCAAGAACCTTGAGTTCCTCCTCAAGGGCTATAGATAATATTCTAAGCCATATCCTGTGAGCTGTCTCATAGACACTAAAACCCCCGCCAGGTGGAAGATGTTAACTACATGATGACCAGACTGTAACCATGACATAAGCTGCCACAATTCCAAGAATTAGCCTCAAAGAAATGGGAAAAAACTGACCCTGGGACTGAAGATTAATTGTGCTTAAAACAATCAAGATGATGCTGATCAGACCACTGATGACCAATTTTAAGAAGACTGTCAGAGCTGACTGTGCTGTTTCTGCATGTGACCCCCTCCCTCCATCTATAAAAGCTCTTGCCCACTGATTGTCAGTGGGGGGGAGTTGGCCTTTGGACAGGAGTCCGCCCTACCCCCAGTTGCTGGCATCCAAAATAAAGCAAACTTTCCTTTCCACCAACCTTGCCTCTTTAATGGCTTTTGAGTGGTGAGCAGCCAGACCCCACATTCGGTTACATTACCACACTCCTTGAACAAAGGGAATTTTTTTTTTTAATCTTGGTATCCACCATAATTTGCATTAGGTCTGGCACACCATACAAATATAATATGTTTCCTGAAAGAGTGAACAGAAGAAGGAAGGAGGAGATGAATCATTTTGATGGGAATAAATCTAAAAGGTAGGGACTACCCTGGCAGTCCAGTGGTTAAGACTTTGCCTTCCAAAGAAGGGGGTGTGGGTTCAATCCCTGGTCAGGGAGCTAAGATCCCACATGCCTCACAGCCAAAAAAACAAAACATGAAACGGAAGCAATGTTGTAACACATTCAATAAAGACTTTAAAAATGGTCCCCATCAAACAAACAAACAAACAAACAAAACTTAAAAAAAACCAAGAAGGTAGATGTTTCTCCAGGGTAGTATGTCTGCATCTTGGTGCTTGCCGCAGGGGATGGCATCATGAGATGAATTGCCTGCGTTCCATCTCGGTTATCTGCACACGGAGAGAACCCTAGTTGCTTCCTGTGCTCTCCAGAATCAAATAACATTGCCCACTAGGGTCAGGTCTCCAGCCTGGGAGGAATTAACCAGCCGGCTTCCCAAGTTCTGTCCTTCTGACAATGGCGATCACATAAAGAGTTTAAGTCCACTTTCTCAGCTACTTGACCTCGGAGTACTGAGGACTTTGGAAGAACGAAGGCTAAGCTGCATCTGTAAGTCAGTCCTGACCCTGGTCTTTCTCACTGGATATCATTGTTTAGTTTTTGTATCGGTTTTTATTGTTAAGAAGGCTTGTCATGGTTAATAACTTTCTACCCTTATTTCCTGTTTATCTGTAACAAGAAAGAAATTTTGACAAGGCACGAATTCATCTGTAGATAGGGGGTACTCTTTGAAAGCTTGTGGGTTTTTATGCTTTTTTAAGAGATTGTTGAGACTTCTGACACTCTGATTTACCCTGAACATATTTCAACTCTTGAGTAGCTCTGATCAGCTTAATTTTCAAAACATTTATCTTCAGCGCACTGAGGGAGCTTCAATATGTCCTTAATCTAGTTTGGTGCATTTCCAGTAGTTTTGTCTCTTGTTTCCGTAAATAGAGAAGTAAAGCAATGGGGAGGAAGTAAAGGTAGCATTTATCAGGAGGAATTGTCCTTCTCTCCCATTAACAACTTCTGTGGCCTGTTTTTTCATTCATTCATTATAGGTCAAAAGTTGCTTTTTGATGAGAGCTAATGCCTTTTGTTTCTTTAAAGGATCTTTAAAGGGCCAAGAAGGCCATGCCTATTCCTCAAGTGGGTAAACTTGACAAGGGAGGTTAATAGATTTATCCAAGGTCATATAACAAATGAGTGTCAGAGTCTGGGAAGAACAAACACCCAGGCCTAGACATGGTGTCACTGTGAGATTTTGCTAACTGTACCCTGGTGGTCTGATCCTTTGTAGCTTAGGGGACAGGCTTCCTTTATCTGTCAGTGTCTCCCTTTGTGAGTAGACAGTTTTTTTCCACATAAGCACAGATTTGCCCTCCTTTAAAGATGACCTCAGGATCCTTTAATTCTTAAGCTCATCATCCTCAGGTATTCAAGACACAGTGAACGGGACACACAGTTCCTAGGACATTTGTAGATGTCTCTTCCCAGGTGACACCAGCCTGCACATGAATCAGAAATGATGATCTGGACTCATTCCTTGAGAACCCCAGCATCTTCTAAGCCAGGCGTCCCCAACCCCCTGGCCGTGGACTGGTACCGGTCCGCAACCTGTTAGGAACAGGACCGCACAGCAGGAGGTGAGCGGCAGGTGAGCAAGCGAAGCTTCATCTATATTTACAGCCTCTCCCCATCGCTCGCATTACCGCCTGAACCATTCCCCCCAACCACTCTGGCCGGTGCCTGGTGCCAGAAAGTTTGGGGACTGCTGTTCTAAGCAGTAGTTCTTAACTTCGCTTCACGTTTAAAAGAAAGTTCCAGAATTTAGACCCCAACCTCAGAGATTTGTATTTAATGGGTTTGGGGTGAGGTTCTGGTATGGTAATTTAAAAAAAATCTCCTTGAATGACTTTAACGTATAACCAGGGTGAAGAACGAATATTCTCGGCTATCTTGCCGATTTGCTTTTATCCTTAAAAGCAGGCTTTGTTTGTAGAGCCATGGCCAAACGGGTTGGAACCTTGCTCTATTTTTAAGTTAAGCCACCTTTATTGTACTCTGCAGATGTTGAAGTAAAAATCTCATCCTTGGGAATTACAGACTGATGATATAGCTTCTCTGTAACGAGGCTGAGACAGACAAAGCAAAATGAATCACTCAAGAGTCTTCTAAAGCACCTGGATGGGTAGAATTTGAATGGAGCAAGCTGGCTTGAGTAAAATTATGCCTCCTGAACCTGTCAAAAGTCCTTGAAATAAAGCCATGGAGAAAAGGGACTAGTGGCTATAATGTATTTAGTTTTTCCAGAAGCCTTTGATAAAGTTCTTCATGAGAAGAGAACCTGGTAACTGGGGAGGGAAACTGCAGAACTGCCAGGGATTAGGAACTGATTAGGAACTGGGACTCCTGGGGTCAGGAACAAATGTCTGTTCTCAGTGTAGCCAGCTTCAGCGGGGACCCGCACAATGATCTGATCAACAAACTTCGTGATATCTAAGATTCTTTTTTGTTTTTGTTATCCAATTTTACAGCATCTTTTGAGAGACAAGGGTTCTCAAGCAAAGTGGTTAATGACCAGCTCTCTGCCCTCCTCCTTGCTTGTCCAGGACAGGGTGGCAAGGTTGAGTGGCTATTTGTCTGGCTTTGACCTCTGACCTTGATTCACACTCTGAAAATGTAAGATCCTCTAAAGTGCTCTAAAGAAAATGAATCATGAGTATTCCAGAGACTGGAAAGGCGGATGGGATGTGGTAATCTACTTAATCAAAGGCAGACAGGGCAAGAACTGTAAGCAGAAGAGCTGCTAGGAAGTTATGTGTCTCTCCTCCCATCTCTGGGGTCTGCTGTATTTGCTGGGGACCTTTTGTTGCTCAGCGAACCCAGGCCCCCTGTGTCTTAAGTCCCCTGGAAGGTTGTGCTTCGCCAGAGTCTACTTCTTCTTCTTTTAACCTTGGCACTTTTCTCTTTCTTTGGCAAACTACTCATCACCCACTCAGTCCATGGAGTTCAGGAGAGAGCTGTGACTCACCTGCCCTCCCATGCACATATATTAGCTCCAAGGTGGGCATGTTCCCTCAGCCTGGCTATTAGCATATTCCATCTCTTTGGTCTCAGTGACTTGTATAGGGCTGGTCACCTTGCCCAGGTTGGTCCAGTGAATTCCAGCCCAGGGATTTTGTTGGAACTCTTGAGAAAGAGTCTCCCTCTGTCCATTGCATTTGCTAAGCTGGTGACCAGGGACCACCCTGAAGAGGGTAGCTTCTTGAGACAGAGAAACAAAATGGAAGAAGGCAAAGCCAAGAGGTGGAGCATGACACACTTCTTGACAACATCTTTGGAGTATCCGGATCTGGGTGTATTTACGAGATATGTCCACTGGACTTTTCTGTTGTATTAGTCAACAGATTTTTCATCCCACATAGTCTTTCCTTAAGCTTCTTAAAGCTGTGTTTCTGTCACTCACAGGATCCTTTCATAAGAGGTCCCTAAGTGAATACCCTCCTAACACACCTTAGTGGCCCATCCCATTAAAACTAGTCTTTCCTGTCTCCTTAGGGACAGGCTCTCTGGACAGTGGTAGTGGCAAGCTCATCTAAGAAATGAGTCTGTGTTGATGAGCCAGTCAGGGGGTTGTCTGGGGTAAAAAGTTTACATTAAAAAATAATTATTTTATTGAAGTATAGTTGATTTACAGAGTTGTGTAATTTCTGCTGTACAGCAAAGGGACTCAGTCATACATATATATATATATATATATATATATATATATATATATATATATACACACACACATGCACACACATAAATATATATTCTTTTCCATTATGGATATTGCAGGATATTGAATATAATTGCCTGTGCTATACAGTAGGACCTTGTTGTTTATTCATTCTATATATGAGTTTGCATCTGCTAATCCCACATTCCCACTCCATCCCTCCCCCACCCCTGACCCTTTGCAACCACAAGTCTGTTCCCTATGTCTCTGAGTCTATTTCGTAGATAAGTTCATTTGTGTCATATTTTAGATTCCACATATAAATGATATCATATGATATTTGTCTTTCTCTGTCTGACTTACTTCATTTAGTATGATAATCTCTAGATCCATCCATGTTGCTGCAAATGGCATTATTTCATTCTTTTTTATGGCTAATATTCCATTGTATAGATACACCACATCTTCTTTATCCGTTCATCTGTCGATGGACGTTTAGGTTGTTTCCATGTCTTGGCTATTGTGAACCGTGCTGCTGTGAACATAGGGGTGCATGTATATTTTTGAATTATAGTTTTGTCTGGATATATGCCCAGGAGTGGGATTGCTGGATCTTATAGAAACTCTATTTTTAGTGTTTTGAGGAATCTCCACACTGTGTTCCATAGTCGCGGCACCAATTTACATTCCCACTGAAAGGTTTACATTTTGACAGCATTTTTCTGGAGGCAATAGTTCTCCTTTTCAGTTAACCCAGCAGAGTGATTGTGAGGAACACAGGGAAGGAAGGGTTAGGGAATGAATTGTCACTGAGCATCTTCTACACGCCGGGTCCTGTGTCAGGTGCTTAACATAATGTTACCTAATTCTTACACAAATTGTGTATATATTATTATCTTTCTTTCACAGATGGGAAAAATATTAATAACAATAATAAACAGCTACAATTTATTGAGTGCTATGTTCTCATGTTAGCTATAATTCTACTTTATTCATTACGATAATAACCTGCAAGGTAGAGATTAGAACCTATATTTTATAGATGATGAAGCCAAGGTTCAGAAATGTTAAGTTCACTGTCATGCAGCTAAAAAGAGGGCAAATCTGAATCCAGACAGACTCAAGTTGGAAGCCAAGCTTGATAGGAAGCAGATCTTCATTATAAGCTTGTGATGGGGCTGGATGGGGAGATATTTGGGGCTAAGGAGGGACTCTTGCCATGGACGCGCAGTCAACAGGAATAAGTCACAGATAGTGTTGACCTGAGCTACCTGACCCGAGCCCTGGCATACTGACCACCAACTTTAGCTGGGACCTCTGGTCAGCTTACTTGCTTGATGAGATCTAAAGGAGTTTTCTACTTGGGACTTTATAAAGAAAAGAAGAAAGTATAATTAAGAGTACAATGTAGAGCACAGTTGTCATCTAGCCTACATATTGTAAAATAAACCCTAAACATACTGGATGCTCCTTAATTTGAGCATCAGTGTAATTACCAGTTGGTAAATGTGGAGCTGAATGGGGCTCGGGATGTCTGCCGGGCGCTGTTAGTATTCTGTCCTAGGTTGTGCCAGTCCTGGGAGTTCTTTTGGTCTGTGCTAATGTCCTGTGGTGATTTGTGTCCCACATGGATCCATGCCAGCCCCCTTCAGATGTGCAGCTCCTTTCTCAGTCAGAATCGATATCTAAGATACAGAGAGTTCTCTGTCCTCTAGAATGCAGCCCCTTGGGGCTCAGTCTTTAAGGTTTATCAATTGCATTTCAGTTGTGCCATTTACTCCTGTCCCAACTGTTACATTAATTAAACAAGGAGGCCATTAGATTGGCTCCAACGCCTTGATGACCTATGTAAACCGACCAACATCTGAGCCCATAAATGCCTCCAGGTTACAAATCCAAAATGCTAAGGACAACGAGGACTTCTCTGGTGGCGCAGTGGTTGAGAGTCCGCCTGCCGATGCAGGGGATATGGGTTCATGCCCCGGTCCGGGAAGATCCCACATGCCGCGGAGCGGCTGGGCCCGTGAGCCATGGCCGCTGAGCCTGCACATCCGGAGCCTGTGCTCCACAACGGGAGAGGCCACAACAGTGAGAGGCCCGCATACCGGAAAAAAAGCAAAACCAAACAAAATGCTAAGGACAACGAATCACAAACAGCCAACCAGGCTTTACGCTACAGACAATCAAATCATTTCCTTTCTTTGCTTTTGCACCTTCTCTGCACAAGTCTTTCCCACTGCACTTGTCTGCAGAGCACTCCTAACCACTTCTGGTTTGGTGCTGCCCCAATAGAAGAGGTTTTTGCTCAAACTCTTTAAATTTTAAATATCTTACTTTAAATATTTTATCTTTCAACACCACCTATGGCTATGATGCTGTTGTAGGCTGGAAATGGCTCCCACAGACATCCAGGTCCTCACCTCATCCCTGCAACCCGTGGATGTTGCCTTACGTGATGAAAGGGATTTTGCAGGTGTGATTAAGTTAAGGCTTTTGAGATGGAGGGATTATCCTGGATTATCCAGGTGGGCCCAATTACAAGGTCCTTCTAAGAGGAACGGTCAGGCGGCTCAGAGTCAGGAGAATAAAATCCGATCACAGAAGAGGTTGGAGTGATGTGGGCAAGGGGTGATGAACCACGGAACACGGCAGCTTCTAGAAGTAGAAAAAGCAGAGAGACTTTCCTCCTGATCCTCCAGAAGCACCCAGCTCTGCCGACACCTTGGCTTTAGGCCAGTGATGCTGATTTTGGACTTCTGACCTCTAGCACTACAAGATAACAAATTTGTGTTGACTTAAGCAACTGAATTTGTGGTAGTTTACAGCAACAATGCTCCAAACCAAAGCTTAGATTCTTGAGGGCCTTTTTTGTTTTCCTCCAGCAAATGCCTTTAGCAAACACATGCCGTACATTGTTTTACTGATGTTCGTGAAGGTGTACAAATGACTTCCCCTGAGCCACCTGGGGAGGGGGGTTTCAAGGGTTCTCCTGTCTTGAAGAGGGGAGAGGATAACTTTTGGTGTGTGTGCATCCTCAAAAACGCTCCCCTTCCTTACAAGGCCTCGACTCTCCACTTGCTTCCTGTGTTGCACTAACAATCGCTCCCCTTGCCACAGCAGCTGCCCGTAAAAACTGTCCCCTTGCTCTTTCACTGGGTTTTACTGTGATAGAAGAGTTTTCGTCAGTTGATGGATACAAAGTTAACCATTTAGTTCACACTTACATGTTGTAATTTGAAGATAGTGGTGGAAGGCCAGGTTCTACTGGGTTACTGAAGGCCTCGGGGTGGGGGGAGTGGCGAATTCATCACGGGACTGGGCTTCAGCTGGACAGGAGGATGACTTGTCTTGGGATATGACTTGGGTGTTATCAGAGCCAATTAAACTCAGAAGAGACTGATGATTCAGCTGGATTTTACACATCCATAACTGAGCGTATTGAATGCTGCCGACTGGTATTGATACTTGCCATTTGGAGTCTAAGGAGGAAGAATTATCAGAAGCTTCCTTGGTAGACATGAAGTCAGAGCAAAGGGAGGTATTAATATATCAGAGTTTGGGGACATTTAATTCAGGACAGTTTTCAAAAGAAGACACTTAAAAAATGTTTGGGGAAGTCTAGTATGTGGAAGTTGGTGCATCAGGGGTGGAGGTTCCTCCGCACCTGTGGTGGCCCCCAAAGGCCCTCAGAAACCCACCAGGGCTCTTCCAGGGACAGGCCTGGTGTGTCAGCCCTGTGCCATGGCAGGATATGCCTCCTTGCTGATGCCAGCTTTGGGATCTCTCCCATCCAGCCTGACAGAGCTGAACAAACACTGTCAGTGATGGGGTCTCTGGGCTTCCCTGCTGTGTGCTCCAGGCCAACCACGCCCCCTGAGTTCCAGAGACTGTTCTTAAACTGAGTACAATATAATTGATTAGAATTGATTTTTCTAAATTACAATTACAGTTTGGTTTTGTTTCTTTAAAATTACACTCTGGTCCCCTTGATTGGAGTTTTGAATATTCCCAATCTTTTCAGTTACACATTTACAGCCTCTGGGTTTATTTCCACAGATGGCTGAACTCATGCATTATGTATGGGTATTACAGGTGGTGTCTCGGTGGGCAAGTCTATCCTTGAATGTTTGCTGGGTCCTATGGTCACTCGCATGTTTTATCCACATGTGTGGTGCTGTCTCCCCATTGAGTGGGGCTGCTGATTCTCCTCATGGGAAACCGACCCCTTAGCATTGCCAGGCTACCTGTGAGGGAGTCAGGATGTGTTTTCATCCTCCCCCCAGATTCCTGTACGGGGAGGGGATTGTAAGTGTTGACATTGGATCAGAACTGTCAAAAGCGTATAAACTCAGCTTCAGAACTTGAGAAACTTGAGTTGTGGTTCTCTTTGTTCTGCAGCAGGGCTAAATCCCCCTCTTTCTCAGCAATCTAGAACAGAAAAACAAAGAAACACATGGACCCCTCAGGTGCAACTCAACTGACGAGGACACTTCCATCCCAGCATCCCTGTCTTCAGGGTGGCCGTGCTCACTCAGCTTGGGTTGGCTGAGGACCCAGATTTCTTACTCTCCTTTAATCAATTGCGATTTCAGCTGTGGTTGGGTGGGACTTCTTGTAATTGCGTTCAATTAACATTGATGTCGAAACAAGAGTTCCCCCCTACCTACAGCCCCGGGCGTCCTTCGGGGACTTCGCCTATAGTAGAGCTTCTGGTCTCCCTCCCTGCTTCCTTTTCTCTCCCACCTCCACCAGCTGTGCCCTCCCCTGGTTCAGAATTCCTGTGAAAGTCTGAATGGGAGGAACGACTACACCAGCACACGTCAATCACGTGCTCCCTGTCCCCCATCCCCAACTCCCGTCAACACTTCAGTCACACACTGTAAGGTTCAAACTATCGTCCTGTCTCCCAGGGCATCAGTGTTTGCTCAGAGACCCTCAGGGCTGCGGCCCTCTCTCCACAGAGGGCTTGCTCTCATCTTCTGCAGCTGTGCCACCTGCCTTCCTCACTTGAACTTGACCTACTAATGCTGCCCTCCAGAGGATCAGCACAGTGTGGGAGATGCATCAATGGGCTAATTACATATGGTGGAGAAAAGTTTACCCCTCAGAGCAGGAACTCTTTTGAGGTTAAAGCCACCATAAGCGCTTATGAAATGCTGGTGCCTGGACAGAGAGAGAGAATCATTCCTTCTGTCCCCTCCATCATTTCCAGGCCACAGGAGAAAGCCAAGGCTAGTGGGTGTTGGGGGAAGGAGCTGTCATTGGAATAAGTGTGATGGCTAGAGGTCACCTTAATTGAGCTGCTAAATGGAGTTGTGTGTTTTGTCTTTTTAATGTGGATGGGTCACTGTTTTTATGGCTGTACTTATGTCATCTTTCTTATAACTGGCTTGACTTATTGGCACCGCTGAGTATTGTGGACTGAGAATTATTGGGAGTAATTTTTTTTTCCTTCAAATGAAAAGCCTGCCCTACTTCTTCCGAACTTATCCATCAAAAGTACTTAGTATAACCTGACTGGTGGTAGGTGAGTGACTGAATTGGGTTTACTTGCAGCTTCTTGGTATGTGTTTCGTAGAATGTTAGCTTACTAGAATACCTATGAGACATTTGACACACCCATGGACCACCGTTTTCATAGAAAAAAGATGCAACACAATTTTTAAAATAATAAAGTGAAAGCTGCATTCAAAATGGAAAACAATGTTTTTTTTCCTGGTGAGAGACATGATATAGTTTACCGTCTTTCACTAATGTGTCCATATCCATATACAGACCATTGTAACGAATACGTATCTGTTCAGTGGGGGAGAGTTTGAGCCACAGATGAGTTTCCCTATAATCTATTGCTTTTTGGTTTGTATTCTCCTAAATTTGAAAATCCTTATCATATTTATGTGTTTGGTAATGGAGGGACATATAGGGTGACTCTGTCAGATAATTCTGGATATCTGCATAGGAAGGACAAGAACCCCACATTATGGGGCGCCTTCTCGTTATTGTCTTTCTGCCCATCAGCCCCCTTGTCAATTAACACGTCCTACTAATGGGGATTTTTCAACAAGGAAGATGATGGCGAATGAATTCCTTATTTCTTCTTTGGTTTTATTTATAAGTTTTCTTCATATTCTTTTGTAATATTCAGATATGGGTTTTCAATATGCCCATTAAGAAGCCATATATTTCTCTCTATCAGAAGACAAGAGAAATTGTTTTGGAAAATAGCTACTTCCAGGGATGGAGTTGTCTGTACCACTGTTTGTTTCTTAAAAATCCAGATGTCTCATTTCCAATATTAAAAATGATGGCATTTCAGCTCTGAAGTGAGAGTTGCAGGCTGTTTAAGACACTGAAATTTCAAGTGTGATATGTAACTTGAAAAACACAGTTGAAATGATTGGTTACAGAAATGGTTCCTACTGGAATCCAGACTCATGAAGTAAAAAATCATATTATCCATTAAAAAAAAAAACTATGTGAGTCCCTTTCTCCTTGACATTCAGGATATTTTGGTGAGTCAAACACAGAGGACTCCCCGTCCATGCTTTAGGTGGTACGCGGAAAAACTCTATACTTGGTGACCACAATTTGATTTGATATGCCACTTTTCATTGTTAAATCAAGATCATGGCTTAAAAGAAAACTACCATCTGTATGCCAATGATTCTCCTGAAAAGAAAATTCCAGGTCTAGCCTGCTGGTCCCAGAGGAGGATGGGATGGGAGGCACAGCAGGGCTAGACCGGTGACCACCCCAGTGGGACCCAGCCTGGAATGACAGACATGCCCCCCGTCCCCCAACAAATGACTCCTGACACATGAGCTAAGTAAATGCTTGCTGTTTGTATTGCTGAGATTTTTGTATTTGTTTGTTATGTAGCAATAGCTGACCAAAATACCTTATTTCTATCATTACCCTCCTGGAGTCTATTTTCAACACAGCAGATGGAATGATCCTTTTAGAAGCCAGATTTTGTCAGTTATGTGCTGCCCACGCCATCGGTTCTCATTTCAGTAAGGGTCAAACAAAAATTTTTACAAGAACCCATATGGACGACCTCTTCGCCCTACTCATTTCCTCCTGATTTCGTTGTCCACAAGCCTCCTCCTTGCTAGCTCTGCTCTAGTCACACTTATGTCCTTGCTGTCCTTAAACATTCCAGACAAGACTAGAACTCTCTCCCTGCAGGTATCTCCATGGCCTTTGCTCAAATGCCATCTTCTCAGAGAGGCCACCTCTGATCATTCTACTTAAAATCCCAACTTTCATGCTGCTCCTCATTCTGTAATCTCAACCTCCCTTACACTGCTCTATTTCCTTCCCCTATGGTGCTATCGCTCAGTAATCTACCACTCAGTAATCTACCAGACAGTCATTGTTAAAGTCTTTCTTTTTCTTCTAGAATGTAAGTTTCAGAGGGCAGGAAACTTTGTTTTGTTCGCTCAGTATCATAAGCACCTAGAACCCTGCCTGACATAGTGTAGGTGCTCATTAAGTATTTGTAGAATAAGTAAAGGTCAAGAGGTATACTGGTGACCAGAGAGGTTCTCTCTGAATAATGCAATGTGTGGATGGACATTTCTGCTTGCTTGTCAAAGCCCTCTCTGGCCACCTAACAGTATTTTGTCAGTAGGATCCAAGCACACCTTTCCTGGTCTACCTCACCAGGTACGAAACAATTATTTCCAAAATAAGGAGTCTTTTCTGTAGCAAAGGTTTTTAGTAACAAAGAGAACAAAAACTTGCAGGGCATTTTTTACTTCATTTATTTATTTCACAAAAGCCTAGAGCTGATTTATATTCTATTCAATGGTGGTATAATCCAAGTGAAAACTGAAATACCCACTCGCAAACTCAGAAGATCACAAAGACGTTTCACCTTGAAAATCGTGTCCTAAAGTTTACTCTTGTTTTCCCTCTAAGCAGAGTATTTATAATTAAACTGGTTTAACAAACATTTTGGTGAGAAGTATAGTTTGACCCATTTTTTTGCAGTTAGGCATACAACTTTGTTTTTGTTTTGCAGTACGCGGGCCTCTCACTGTTGTGGCCTCTCCCGTTGCGGAGCACAGGCTCTGGACGCGCAGGCTCAACGGCCATGGCTCACAGACCCAGCCGCTCCACGGCACGTGGGATCCTCCCGGACCGGGGCACGAACCCGTGTCCCCCGCATCGGCAGGCGGACTCCCAACCACTGTGCCACCAGGGAAGCCCAGGCATACAACTTTGAATGGTGTTTCTGTGGCTTATAACTCTTCTTCAACTTCGGGCCAAATTTGTTAATTTTGTACTGGAATGTATTATTTTGTATTTGTTACAGAAAAATGGAAAGATTTTACCACAGAAGGAAAAGAAGTTTCCCTCTGTTCTCTGAAGTGGAGGTAAAGCTTCATGCCCTCCTCTGACAAGTTTTTTAAAAAGATGATGTTCTTCGAGGGAGGGGTGACCTGATAATTGAGTTTCAGATACTTTTCCTTTGTGCTGCTTGTGTGCAGTTGTCATTCGATGAATTCACCTGCCTGGTCAGACACCAGAACCGCAGAAGCAAGCTCTCGCTTGAGTCTTGTTTGCTACCTACATGTATAACATTTTGAATTATAGTATTTACATGATTATTTCTATCCCTACTTTTATGCCAATGAACTACTTTTGAGCCATCGATCCATCTTTGGGAATGTGGTGACACACTACTAAGGACAAAAATGCGTATATGACAAACATAGCCGTTTTGCCCAAATAAGGAGAAAATGTATTAATTAAGATGAGTTGCGCCCTGTAAACTGAAGATTAGATAACTGAAGGATTAGCTAACTGAGAAGTAGCTGGGGAAAACTGAGCAATATTATCCTTACCAGACACGGACAAACTTTAAACATAGAAGAATTTTTGTGAAGATCACAGTTAATATTACATTTCATATGAGTGCCCTGGCTGTGAACCAAATGGTTCTGTCACTTCATTTCTGAAGATGCCAAACTGCTTGCAGACCCCTTGACAGATAAAGACTGCCTGTTAATTGCATCCCAAGACTGAGAAACACTGCTCTGGCCTCCAGCTACTTGAAGTGTGGTCCAGGGACCAGCCGATCAGCATCACCCAGGAGATGGCTGGAAATATAGAACCTCAGATCCCATCCGAGACCTTCGGAATCTGAATCTGTAGTTTTTTTTTTTTTTTTTTTGAGCACAGGCTCCGGACGCGCAGGCTCAGCGGCCATGGCTCATGGGCCCAGCTGCTCTGCGGCATGTGGGATTTTCCCGGACGGGGGCACAAACCCGTGTCCCCTGCATCGGCAGGAGGACTCTCAACCGCTGCGCCACCAGGGAAGCCCCTGAATCTGTATTTAACACAGTCCTCAGGGCATTCAAACGCCCTTTAAAGTTTGAGAAGTGATGCTCTAGACAGCCCTTCTTAAGATAGGTGTCAGGAGGGCGGGGTTACTCTCCTCATAAAGAACAGCAGCCTTGCAGGCCTTCGAGGATGGCAACGACACCAGCTGAACGGGCAATCGAGGGGGAGCAGAATAAGCCACCCCAGAAGGCGCCACTTGGGCTTGTGGATTATCTCAGCCTGAAGACAATCGGGGCCCAGCGGGCTCAGGTAGAGCTTTTTACCTCCCCTTTAACTCCTAAAAGAATTTAGAGAGGGGGTCTGTACCAGGAAGAGAGCTATTGCCAGAGAGAATTTTTATATCCAAAAGACTCATCTGTGTGGCGAGGCAAGCATTTGTTCCCAAGCGTTGGCTCTTCCCATCTTCCTGTGAATTGTCTTCCTCCTCTTTGAAGACTCAGATCCCTACTCCCTTCTCCTTAGCTCAGGATGCTATAAAAGCCTCAATTGCCTGACTGCGGGGGTGTGTCATATTTTTATGGGGCTCCCATATGTAAGAAATTTGTTTTACTCCTGTGAATCTGTCTTACGTCAATTTAATTATTAAACCAGCCAGAGAACCTAGAAGGGAAGGAGAGAAGAGTTTTCCACCCTATGCAATCCCTGACTGTATCAAGAGTCATCTCTTGGGCTTCCCTGGTGGCGCAGTGGTTAAGAATCTGCCTGCCAATGCAGGGGACACGGGTTCGAGCGCTGGTCCGGGAAGATCCCACATGCCGTGGGGCAACTAAGCCCATGCGTTGCAACTGCTGAGACTGCGAGCCACAACTACTGAAGCCTGCACGCCTAGAGCCCGTGCTCCGCAACAAGAGAAGCCACCGCATTGAGAAGCCTGTGCACCGCAAGGAAGAGTAGCCCCCACTCTCTGCAACTAGAGAAAGCCCGCGTGCAGCAACGAAGACCCAACACAGCCAAAAAAAAAAAAAAAGAGTCATCTCTTCATTTCTAGCAGGCACAGACTGTTGGGGGAGGGTGGGAGGGGCAGGGCTGGCTCTTGGTCAAGGTTTCACCAGGAAAAGGATGCACTTGGAGACCAAGGCCAGCTCCTGATGCAGTTCGTATCTTTGGATCCAGTGGTATGAAAAGGAGACAATTTGAAGTGATTTGGTGGGTGACATTGCATGGTCACGAGGGCTTGAAGGGAGCAGTTATTTTTTCTTCTTTTGTTCAGGCAGCAGCTGTGGCTCCCAAATGCGTTGCCCGCTGGGGATCTAGAACTTGATGATTCACAAGTTTTGTGAGTTGGTGCTTTTCTAGCTAGACAGTGGTCTCGGCCGTGCATGTGGTTATAGCCTGAGGATTGAGAATTAGGCACAAATGAGGGCAGCATCCTCATCACCTCTGTTACTCCTTAGCCATTGTGTGGTTCCTTGTTGCCCCAGCAAGCAGGATGCCAGGGACGCACCCTCCGGCCCCTGCCGTCACAGTTTGCCCTTCTCTTCCCCTTCCCTAGACTGTCCCCCGGCTCCACATTCCCAGCTTGTACTGCCCATCCCAATCACCACTTCCCCTTTGATGATTTTCTGCAACTGGGTGATATTGCTTCCTCCTCCAAAATCCCTTTCATCTAGTGGTTTGCAACCTTGGCTGCACAACAGAATCATCTGAGAAGCTTTAAGAAATCCTAACGTTCAGGCCACAGCCCAGACCAGTTAAGTCAGGATCACAGGGGGTGGACCCAGCCATCAGGAGCTTGTAAAGCTCTCCTGGTCCCTCCAATGTTCAGCCAGTACTAGTACCATAACACTTGTCTGATCACTGTAAACCGCATGAAGCTGAAGTACATCTGTCTGGTTTTCTGCCCCTGATGCTGGGGCATCAAGGGTTCTTAGTGCATCTTGACAGACTTGTGCTAAGTCTGCCCGCAGCCTGGTATAATTGGGGAAGAAGTCATCGTCTTTGGAACTATACGGTTCTGGGTTCAAAACTCCCCTCTGCCATGAATCAACTGCGTGATCTTAGGCCAAGACTTAACTTTCTCCCAGGTCCACGCACGTAAAGCGGGAGTTGAAATGTGATGCTCCCAGGGTGGTTGTGAGCATAAAATAAGTTACTGTATCTGGAAAAGCGAGGCCCATATCAAAAGGTCAACTAATATTTGTTTCCTTTTCTTCCTTTTGTCATTTTTCCTTTTTCCCTTTAGGCATGGTGCCAGGTACAACCAAGCTCTACCAAGCCATGACTGAATTCAGTTCAGTTCTGTTAAGTCAGCATATCCTGAATGCTGGCCATCTGCAAGATAATGAGTGGACAGTGGGCTTTCAGGGAGGGGGACCTGGTGATTTTGGTTAACTGAAGGCTGCCTGTAGACCAGGAAAAGGATGGGTGAGTTTCACAGTACGACTGCATTGCTTAGGCCACATCCTGAAGTAGGGGGCATTTGAATCTGATCTCTTGTGTTTGGTCCTTGCTGAGCTGCTCTCCTCCCACTGACCAGTTCCCGGTGGGGAGGGGGCACGGAGGAGGAGGATGATCTGCAAAGAAGCTGCCTCCTGTAATGCCAAGGTGCAGACGGCCCAATCCCCTCCTTTACCTCCAGGCTGGCTTGGTGGATCTCCCCTCTCCTCTGTACTCGCTGCTAAAACGAATCAGTCTGTCTGTTGAGGTGATGCAATGAACCAAGATGTCTTTGAGTTCATGCGCTGTCTCGATTCATCATTAGTCATCTGTGCCATCTTGACTGACCCCATTAATGACGTTGACACTGGCAATTCCTAACTCGGATTATCAGCAATATATTGTAAGCCTCTAATAAATGTTTGTGAAACTGAAGGAATGACAGGTTGATGGACAATATTTGGGAAGACGATGGAACCTTCCATAGGCAGGCGTCTTATCCTTGTAACCTCCCCAAACCTAGCCTAACGGCTGCCCACGCTCAGTGATAAACACACTTGAAGGCTTCTTGGCTAATCTCACAAGTACTTCAAGAGTGTGCTTCAGGATCATCCTATGAACATCAGTTATCCTTGAACTGTGCTATGTATCTCCACACACAGGGATAAGAGATTGGGGCAGCACTATGAGTAAATGAGAATACAGCACAGAAGGTGGTTTATTTAGAAACAAATCCCTGAAGTGCTCCTTTCAAAAACATTGGAATTGATCAAATAATCTACCTGTTTCATTTATTTTGTGTGAGCATTGCTCTTATAGCCTTTGTCCTTCTGTTCCAATTTGGAAGGAGAGGGGAAAGGAAGAGGGAGGGGAGAGAGATCAGGTGAGGGAGGGCATATCTTGGCAGGTAGGCCATCAGAGTGGGCAGTTTGGGAGTCTCTGGTATGAGCTGACACTGCGGTCACAAGCAGAACTTCTCCTCCTCAGAAACCTCAGTTCTGCTCTGAAGGCCTTTAACTGATTGAATCAGGCCCGCCCAGGTTAGCTAGCCTAGTCTCCTTTAAAGTCAACTAATGATGGATGTTAATCACATCTACAAAATATGCATTCATAGTAACACCTAGATTAGTGTTTGAATGACTGGGGATTATATCATAGCCGAGTTGACAAGCAAAGCTATCACAGCTGAGGAGAGGTAGGGCCGTCGTACTCCACCACTAGAACAGTAACGGTAGAAATCGATGTTTCTCTGAGCTAGTTCCCTGTCCCCGGAATGCCAGAGCTTCTTGAATTCTCTGTGAGGGCTCATCCAGGCTCTTTTCACGGGTGCACACTCTGTCTATCCACTGAATGTAGCACTTAGCCTCTGTCCGATTCTCTCTTTCTTCTTATTGTCAGTGGTTCTCCCCAGGGATTGAGTGAGAATCATCTGTGGTGCCTTTTGAGGAAAAATATGCTTGTCCTCTTGGAGATTCTGACACGGTCCTTTTGTGGGGAGGGCATATCGGAATTTCTTTGCAGGAGTTAGAGAGAGGTGATGAAGGTCATGTGGCATTTGAGAAACTCTTCAGTGAAGCTGTGATGCACATCTCATCCCTCCAAACACACCCCCCCCAGCCTGGACATTTTCCTTAAACTTCAGATTCTTGTAAACCTCTGGATAGCTCCATGAGGCTCTACATGGGAACCTCAGGCTCAGCATGTCCAGAGCTGAATCCACTGGCTTTTCCTCTTCCTCCTCCTAATACCCTCAGTAAATGGAGCCATCAACCTATTGTCACCTAAGCCTTAAACTTGGGATTGTTCTGGGCTTCCTCACCTTCCATATCCAATCAGTTACCAGCTTTGCAGATTCTCACTCTGAAACCCATCTAGAAGATGCTCCCTCTCCATCCTCCTTGATTCCACCTGAGTTAAGTCTCTTATCATCTCTCTCCTGGGCTAGTAAAATAGCATCCTAACTGGGTTATTGCACCAACTCCCAGTCTTGCTTGCACTCCATCTCCTCACAATACATGTAGTTTTCTTCCCTGTTTAAAATATTTCAGTAGCTCTCCACTCTCAAAGGATCATGACCCAGACTACTTCATTTGATCTACATCTCCAGAATTATCTCTTATTCTTCCATTTTCTCACACTCAAACACATAAACAAGCCCCATGTGGAATAATTTATAGTTTCTCTAATGTGCCAGGCTGCTTCATACCCCTTTGTCTCTGCCCAGGCTGTTCCCTTTGATTGGAATTTCCATATTCTAATGATACACCACACCCCTTGCCCCACGGGCCAGCACCCATCATGTCTGCTTGGTCATATCCTCTCATCTTTCAAGACTTCACTCAAATGTAAGTTCCTCCTTGAAGCCTTGCTTGACCATACCTTTCCTCCCCATCCCCATCTTGAAGCCAGAGCCACTCTAAGAACAGATCATAAATGAAAATGGTATCATTGTAAAAATTAAAAGTAGTGTGGATAAACCAAAAGGCTCTCTTGATTCAGTCCTCCTATTCCCACTCCTTTTATTTATTTATTTATTTTTTTTGCGGTACGCGGGCCTCTCACTGTTGTGGCCTCTCCCGTTGCAGAGCACAGGCTCCGGAAGCACAAGCTCAGCGGCCACGGCTCACGGGCCCAGCCGCTCCGCGGCATGTGGGATCCTCCCGGACCGGGGCACGAACCCGTGTCCCCTGCATCGGCAGGCGGACTCTCAACCACTGCGCCACCAGGGAAGCCTCCCACTCCTCTTTTTGTTATCAGTCTGCTGTGGATCATCCCAGACTGTTTTTTCACTAACAATTTATCTTGAAAATATTTCCATGTGAGTGCATATGTGTGGGTCCATCTCTACATAGAGTATAATTAAGTGCTGCGGAGTATGGGTATAATACAGTTTAGTTAACTCTTCTGCTATTTCTTTTTAACCTTTTAAAAGGAGTTTTATTGATGGTGTGCTATGCAGGCATTAACATTTCTCAAAAAATTTCAAATAGAAAGAATTAAATTGCTTTGCTTAGCAATCTTTTTTCCACTAATTTATCTTGTTTTTTTGAATTTTATTTTATTTATTTTTGTATACAGCAGGTTCTTATTAGTCAATCTTATACACATCAGTGTATACGTGTCAATCCCAATCTCCCAATTCATCACACCACCAGCTCCAACCCCTGCCGCTTTCCCCGCTTGGTGCCCATATGTTTGTTCTCTACATTTGTGTCTCAATTTCTGCCCTGCAAACCAGTTCATCTGTACCATTTTTCTAGGTTCCACATATATGCGCTAATATACAATATTTGTTTTTCTTTTTCTGACTTATTTCACTCTGTATGACAGTCTCTAGGTCCATCCACGTCTCAACAAAAGACCCAATTTCATTCCTTTTTATGGCTGAGTAATATTCCATTGTATATATGTACCACGTCTTTATCCATTCGTCTGTCAGTGGGCATTTAGGATGATTCCATGACCTGGCTATTGTAAATAGTGCTGCAGTGAACATTGGGGTGCATGTGTCTTTTGGAATTATGGTTTTCTCTGGGTATATGCC
Source organism: Monodon monoceros (assembly GCF_005190385.1). NCBI lineage: Eukaryota > Metazoa > Chordata > Mammalia > Artiodactyla > Monodontidae > Monodon > Monodon monoceros. The sequence goes on along the minus strand of NW_021703767.1, from coordinate 119,720,095 downwards.
CAGTAGTGAGATTGCTGGATCATACGGTAATTCTATTTTTAGTTTTTTAAGGAACCTCCACACTGTTCTCCATAGTGGCTGTATCAATGTACATGCCCACCAACAGTGCAAGAGGGTTCCCTTTTCTCCACACCCTCTCCAGCATTTGTTGTTTGTAGATTTTCTGATGATGCCCATTCTAACTGGTGTGAGGTGGTACCTCATTGTACTTTTGATTTGCAGTTCTCTAATAATTAGTGATGTTGAGCATCTTTTCATGTGCTTCTTGGCCACCTGTATGTCTTCTTTGGAGAAATGTCTATTTAGGTCTTCTGCCCATTTTTGGATTGGATTGTTGTTTTTTTTTAATATTGACCTGCATGAGCTGTTTATATATTTTGGAGATTAATCCTTTGTCCAACTTTTCTGCTATTGATGGACATTTTGCCCCCAGTATTTTGCAATAACAGTGTCACAATGAATATCATTTGTACACTTCCTTATGCATAAATGCCAAGTATTTCTTTTCTACAGGGATGCCTAAAAGTAGAAGGTATACATATTTGATTCTACATTTCTTGACATATTTTTTTTATTTGGCAGTTTTTTTCTTTCTTTTGTCATGCATCAGTAAAAGTTCTTTGTATATTTTGAAGAATGATCCTTAGTCGCACAAACAAAAAATATAAATATATATATATTTCTCCACTTCATCAAAAAAATTTTGCTTACTGTGTCTTTAATTATAAGAAATTTTGTATTCTTATGTAGTCAAATGTATCATTCTTTGCTTTTGGTTTTTATCTTTCTCAGGAAGACCATCCATATGCCAAGGTTATTTACATATTCTGTTTTATATTTTGCATTATTCTGTAGCTTTATTTTTTACATTTAGCTGTTAAAGTTACTTGGAATTTAATTTTATGATGTTTGAGGATATTACCTAATTTTCTTTCTTTTTCCAAATTGAAAGTCCACTGGTCCATACTATTTAATGAATAATATTCTATTCATCCATGCCCCCAAGTTGAAATGACATTTTTTTATGTATTAAGTTTCTAAACATATTCATGAGTCAACTTCTGTCCTTTGTAGTAGATTTTCTTGATCGCTTTGCTTATTTCCGGGTCAATACTACCCTGTTTTGGTTACTATAGCTTTATCGTATGTTTTGATACCTTATAAGGAGACATTATTTTTTAGCTGTCTGTCTCTACTAGATATGGGCTGGATGGGACTGAGTCACATGTCTTTGAATTTTAAAGATCTTTTACGTAGTTTGCATCCATGTGTGTTGAATGATGCAAATGAATAAACCAGAAGCTATTGGTGCTATTGATGCTATACTGTGTATTCTCAAGGTCTCAAAGATTGCAATGTAAAATAGCTTTTCCAGTCCTTACTTCCTATTGCAACTCAGTACCTTAATGTGTTGCTTCATAGGAATCTTCTTCTTATTATTTTGAATAAATAGTGCTTTTACAGTGTACAAAACCCCAAAGCTACAAAAGTGAGAAATCTCTCTTTAATTCTTAAGAGGCAATCATACTACCAATTTCTTCTTCAACATCCAAAATGACAGCACACCATCTGTTCTGCACCTTGCTCTTTTTGTTTAACAATATATCTTGGAGATCATTCCATATCAGTACTTATGGTGCTGTTTCATGAGATGGCTATGCCATGTTTTATTTAACCAGGATGGCAATTCAGTTGTTTTAATAAATATTCTTTATATGTATACAATTCTCAAATATCTGGAATAAAAATTTTGCTTATGAAATTGGTGAGTCAAAGGGTATTTGAATTTTCAGCTTCCATTTATATCATTAAGTTGTCCTCCAAGAAGTTTCTAGAAACTTCATGAATGAAGACCATGATGGCATTTGCCATCAGGCTTCAGACTTGCTCAGACGTGTGCCGAGTACCAGGGAGGACACTACAGAGATGTTAGCTGGGACCCTGACAGTGAAAGGAACTCTGTGTGTGTGTGTGTGTGTGTGTGTGTGTGTGTGTGTGTGTGTATGTGAGTGTGATGTATACACAGTAAGAAGTTCAAGGAAGAACCCTAGGTGAATTAATTAGGGTCCTGTTTAAAGCTCTAATAATGAATGCAAGCATTAATGGTTTGAATAAAGCTCCTTTGCCTTCATTATTCATTAGAAACTGGCAGTAAATAACAGGTTTGAATTCCACCATCCTGATGCTGCTAATCAAAGCACAGAGCATTTCTTAAGATCATAAATTATTATTCACAACAGGAACAGAAAGGGAATTTGGTTTTATGAATTGCTAACTGGGACACTAGCTAGCCTCTGTTCTGGTCTCGGTCTGATTCAGAGGGAAGGAGGCTGGTTATCACATCTTGAAGCTGGAACCCTGTCCAATTGGGCGGGACACACATTTCCTCAAACTCACAATATCATACCTACCTGGAGTCAGCTGGGATAAGTGGTCCAGTCCAGATTAAACAGCCCTCATTCTCCTTGTGGGTAATGGTTCATGATGTTCAGATGCAAAGAGATTTTTTTCCAAGCAGGAAGAGGGCTTTGCCTGTGGGCCAGGAGGCTATTTTTGGTCTGCCCTCTTAGCCAGTTGGTACCGGGTGTAGACGGTGTATCTTCCCCTACCCGCCCCCCCGCCCCCCGCCTCATTTCCATCCAGTGTGTCATATTTCTCTCCCTTCTCTCCACTCCTTCCCTCACTAACGTTTGTCTGTTTTGGGGGGATCTTCTCTTTCCCTGATGTGTCTTTCTCCACGCAGAGGAAAAGAAACAAAACACTGAGTTCTCATCCCTCCCTTTCACATGATAAAGGCAGAAATAAGATGAATCCTCTCTCCTGCCTTTCCTTCCGTCCATTCTCCTCTAGCATCTCCTCCCCTGTTTTGGAAGTTCCTGGTCCCCTGCAGTGTGAAAGGAGGAGGTGCTCCCTCTGCCTGACTCCACCTTCCCTTCTCACATCCTCCCAGCCCGCTGTGCTCTCTCCACGTGTCACTGACTAGGCCAGTAGCCCCCATGGCTCTTCCTGGCCCAGAGGACCCCAGCATCACCCTTACATCACCTTTCAGTTCCCCTTCACCTGGCACTTCGAGAGCAAGGGCTTAGCACTGCCAATTGGCGTAGACAGTAGAAGATGGCTTTAAATACATAAATAAAACAATTGTGCTTTTTAACAAAATTTTATTAGGATTAAGTCAAATTAGAAAACTTCCTGCTTTGCCATTTGCCATATTTACCTGGAATGACCATGTTATACTTAGCTGAGTAGAAAACAATTTATGTCCCTGGATTCTACTGTTTGGAAAGCAAGAGAATCTGCATAGTGGCGTGCCTGGCACCACCATGGTTCATGTCTAAAGCCAAATAACTGGTCAGCAAAGCCTATGTTACTTCCAAGCTTTGGGCCCCAGGAAGATGTCATTCCTACCTACCTCCAGGCACAGACTCATCAGAGCCTGGGCACCTGTGACTGGGGTCTGCTTTTTCAGGAGTCTGATATTAACATTTGCATTTCAAGAGAAGCTGTGTTTGAGGTATCTTAATGGCCTAAAAGTTGCGCAGCTAAATTAAAAGCTATTGCGTTGGCCTCCCCGCCATGGGCCATGAGCCGCGCCTTGTAAAAATGCTCCTGACGCTGCGTCCTTGTCTCCTCCGTGTGGTCTCTGTGCATCCTCAGCCCCAATCCTCTTGCTCCTGCCCCTGCACTGCTGTTGAGCTGTGAGAGTTGGAACTGGAGGACAGGTCAGGGTCCCTGTCCCGAATCCTGCTGCGTGGAGAGGAGCCTGTGCTAAGGAATCTCACCACTCAGCAGACAGAGGGACCTGCCATGGAGCCAGGAAGTGACTCAGATGCAAGTGAGGACAGGAAGGCTGAAACATGGTATGAAGAAGAGGACCCCGCTGTCCCTGGAAGGGGTCCTACCAAGGTGAAGAGTGGCACTGCATTTAGTGAGAGTACAACAAAGCTGTCACCCACAGCTTCACGCAACAGGAGGAGCAACTTGAAATGAATGCGGAGAACCGCGGGTCCCCAGGCGGAGCGGGCTCTGTGAGGCCGTCAACCGTGGTATCAAGCAAGCACTTATGTGGGCAAATATCCGTGGGTCATTCGGAGCGAGTGGGAGCCTAGGTTCTAAACATATAAAACATCTCATTTCCTGAAGAACTGGGCATTCCCTCCAGCTTAGGAGACACACATTTAAGCTCAGAAACTCTTTTTCTGAATTTTTTTTTTTTTTTTTTTTTTTTGTGGTACGCGGGCCTCTCACTGTTGTGGCCTCTCCCGCTGCGGAGCACAGGCTCCGGACGCGCAGGCTCAGCGGCCATGGCTCACGGGCCCAGCCGCTCCGCGGCATGTGGGATCTTCCCGGACCGGGGCACGAACCCGTGTCCCCTGCATCGGCAGGCAGACTCTCAACCACTGCGCCACCAGGGAAGCCCTCTTTTTCTGAATTTTAAACTCTCCTTAATGAAGGGAATAGAATCCCAAATCTGAGTGAAGGGCCCAGAGAGCTGCACACAGAAAAGAAACACCCTGCAGACACAGCACATCTGTTCCATCCTCCCAGCAGCTAGACTCCTCCCTCCCTCCCCTCTGCACCCTTCCCACCCCACCCAATTCATTAATAAAAATGGCGCCGTCAAAAACTTAAATGCAGTTGCGTAATATAGAGGGATGATAATAAATTCTCATTTCTGCAGGCACCAGAGGATACACGTGATAAGGTTTTGAATCTCTCCAATTTATGCTCTTCATACATTTTCCAGCCTCTCCTCCACGCAGCCTCATCGGCTTGGCTTGATCCTCAGTGATCCCTGCATTACCTGTGATTACCTCGGTGCTGTTCACGCCCATTAATTCAGCTGGGACTGACCCGGAGTTTGCTCAAGCTTGAGTCCATAGCCTCCTAGGCCAAGGTCCCCCTCATAAATGTTTTCCTTGCTTGGAGTCTGGGGTGAAGCTTTCTGGTCCAGACCCGGCCTTGCAGGAGGGCTGCAGGGTGAGGTCGCTTGCTCCTGGTAATTCATGGCCAGTTCATCCTGGTTTACAATACATTCTACATCATCCTCTTTGAGCTGTTCCTGGTTTTGGAAAGAAAGAGAGGTCACTTCCTGATAAAAGCAGAAAACAATAGCAGTCCTACAGTGTTAGAAACTAGGATGTTTGTTTTCCTTTTTTAACTGCCCTGTCTTGTCTCAGCTGAAGTTGCTGGTATGGCAGATGTCACGTTTTCCCTCCCTGTGGGTAAGAGAACATGTGCTAATTGAGCGCCTCTGTGGATAAGGAAGTTAAAATAAAATGCAGTGGATTTTTTTGAATGGATACCTAATCTGGGTGAGAGGAGTTAGGAGTTTGCAGAATCCTGTGACCTCAGAGTACGGAATGATTCTCAATGTAGGTTTTGTAACACTCCTGCCTATCACAAAATTCTTAAAACTCAATGTCTGTTATATTTTCTCTAAAAAGTATATCCTCACAGCATGTTTCTTGGGATGAGTGTCACAGGGCTAAAAAGGGTTGGAAGTTACCATAGCAGATAATGGTGGAAATGAACTAGATCCGGCCACTAAAGTTTTCCTCAGACAGAGCTTCCCTTAAAGAAGGGAATTAAAATCTCAACTCTTCTTCCATTGGTTTTTGGAAGACCACACGAAATTACCTGTAGAATGAACCCTGGCTAGGTGACCTCAGCTCAGTGGTTTCCAACTGTGGCCTGTCTTGGAATCACTTGTTGCAGCACAGATGCTGGGCCCCTGAGACCAGAGTTCTGATGTAGGGCCTGAGAATTTGCAGTTCTAACAAGTTTCCAAGTGATGCTGAGGCTGCCGGTCTGAGGACACACTTTGAGAACCACTGGCTCAGGCTGTGCTGTCCTGAGCACGTCTGAGATCTGAGACGCCTTTTTCTCTGTTTAGACAAGGGGTCAGCCAGCTGGACAACCTCCAAGGGTGCCACAAACTCCAAGATTCTACTCCTCGCCAATCCCTGACACTCTGATTTACTGATAAGGATTCTAATTGCTTCTCAGCATTTTTGATTCCACCCCCTTGAGCTATAAAGCACAGGCCTGATATTCTCAATCTCAAAACACAGCACTTTGTGAGGGCACATTCCTTCTTTTATATTTTCTAAATTCATCTTATGGTTAAAAATATTGGTCACAATAAAAAAAAATTGCATTTTTGAAAAGAAGAATGAGCCCACATTAGCAACAACTGAAAAGAGAAGAGAGATGATTCTTGGTGCCATGAATTTTAAAAACGCTTCCTCCTCATGCTGGGAAGAAATAGCTCTGAGGTTCCCGGGCTCATCAGTATTCACCATGCCTGTCCCTCTTTGGATATTTACTCACCCCATAGGCCTGAGGACTGGTGAGCAGTCTGGAAATTGGGCCGCACCATTCAGGTAATGTTGTGGTCAGCGGAGGACCAGAGTGGGTTAAAATTGGTTTCAGATATCTGCGAGGCCTGTTAGGGAATACTTGCCAAGAGGAAGCCAGGATTTAGTTTCTTACACAGCACAAACATTTGCATGCCGCGAAAGAGACAGTTATTTTTACATTTAAACCGCCTACTCCCTCATTTAGGAGGTAATTTGGCCCGCTAAAATGGCTAGTTACATTCTTTGCTCCACACACGTTCCCAGCCCTCCTCGTGGTCTTTCATGATGGAGAAATGGCGCCTCGACCTGAATGACTTTAAAAGCAGCATACGAGACTGTGTTTACCTAAAACCGCACACACATCTTAAAGCAGAGGTAATCGTCACAAAGAAGCGAGAGGTATTTCATAAAACGTTCACTCATTCTAGGACTGGGTAGTGAACAGAGATTGTTTACCAAAATATTTTCACTATTCAACACAGTCACTTTATACTTCATACATCAATGCATCTCCATACGAAATAATGTAAATAAGCTGGAGCCGGGTTTATTCTACTGTCTAGCACCTGTCTTTCCCCCTCTCTTCATCCCAAAGTGCTCTAACAAGTTAAAACCTGTTCATCTAAAGTCGTTATGTTTCCCTCCAATCTAGCAATAATGAAATCCCTAGAGGCTGCCTCAGGTTGCCTTATTTATTTATTTATTTTCCTCCAAGAAAAGTAGTGAAATTATTTCACCATTCTATCAGAAACAGCTTTTAAGCTTTGTATTATTTCCTCTTCTGGAGAATAGGTCACCTCATCAACTTTCTGAAATGCTCTAATAAATAGGCAAAGGGAAACCAAAATGGAAGGCAGTTACCATCAGCTTGTGAGGATGTACAGCCACCCCCAGGCACTGAAGACAAGAGGTAATCTAGGCAATGGCTCTACTGCAGCCCACCCACCGCTGGACGGTGACAACATTCTGTCATGCCTGGGATGCTCTGAGCATGTGGGACAGAGGGAGGATGCAGCCCACATGGGCCAGGAATCTGGTTGCCTCTGGCTTCAAATCACTCACCACCACAGTGGGGACAAAGCAGGTGAGGCTCAGGAACACAGCCTAGTTATGATGTGAGGAGAGCAACTGAAAAGATGCTTAAGAGGGTCTGTAATTGCAACTGCGAATAGAAAACTTGACGACTGTTTTCAGATGAGCAGCTGTTGTGCTCAGTTAAGGACCGGGAAGATATTAAAGCTCAGAGCCTGGCATTCTCTGCAACATCTTGTAAGTCTATCTACAACTCTGGAAAGCCCTTGATGATTTGCCATTAATTTTTATTACAGAGTGTTATTACCTTCATTTTATGGATGAAAGAATTGAAGCCTAGAGATATGATGATTTTAAATAATCCGGAGGCTCCCTTTGCTATTTGAATCCACCACTGTCATCCCCTAGTGAAAGGTAATTTATCAGAGCAGAATCGTGCATGTGACCAGCTGGTTCTCTAGAGAGAAAAGCTTGCAGACAGCACCCCTGCTGGTGAGCTGAGGACCCTCTCAGGCAGGGGGCATGTGGTCTTACTAGGTTTTATGGTGTGCATAGGTCAGAGAAAAATTTTTTTTTTTTAGGGAGGTGAGGTGGACGAGATATATATATATATATATATATATATATATATATATATATATTATACAACTGAAGTATAAATCAAAGAAAATTCAGCCAATTTTATTTCCAGATGGAAAAGTAACAGCAAGTAAGCAACATTTTTAGCAATGTTGTGTAAATAAAAATGAGGTCTGTTGTTTAAGAGAGGCCTGGGCAACTTCCATTGTTTGAGGTTCTCAATATAATGAAAAATCACAATGCCAAAATCATGTTACAAAAGGAAAACACAAATTTAACCTTGCACAAGGCACATTTTCTTCTTTTCATCCTGATGAGGTATCTCTTCAACTTTATGTGTCTTGTTATTGGAGCTAACACTTAATGACTTCCTTTGTAGCTTTTTGTGACTGTGAGGCCTGGACCAAATGGGCTACCATCTGGCCCCTCTGGACAAACTCTGGAATTTTCGACTCAGAAGACTTGGGCACAGCTGCCAGCTCTGCCCCTTCACCGACTCTATGACCTGTGGTCTAGTGATTGACCCCCGTGAGCCTCAAGCATTGCCATGGATATTAACTGAAATAACACGGAAAAGAGGTGTTACACTTTCACATGCCATTCAAATGCTATTTTATTTAAAAACATTATTTTCTAAGCAATACTTTCTGGAGACAGTGGTGTGTCAATTATTGTGCAAATAACAGAGAGGAAATGATATGAGGGTAGAGGTGAGAGAGTGGCACTCCTGGCATTTGCTGTGGCATTGGGAGTCACAGGCTAGTCAGTGGTTGGAAGAGTTGAGCTGCTCCTACACCAAAAATAGCTATTTGGGTTAAACATTGTTGTATTGGGGGGCTGGTGTCAGGTAGTAGGTGAGAGGTGGGAGAATTTGCTGACATAAGACTCTTCTAGGAAACTCATGATACCATTCTGGCTGTGCTGGAATCTCAGTAGCGGCAAGTCAAAGGAAGGACACATACACCGCGTGGCAAAAGTGAACGGAACACGTAAGCACCATCCGCAGACGCGGCAGATGTGGACCAGGGTCTACGTTCTCCAACGTCTTGGTTTGCCCAATGCTTGCCATATATAATGCGCTCAGTGGATGTTTGTTGAATTTATAGTTTAGGAAAATATTCAGGGGTATTATGAGTGATGGAGGTGGATTCTGGGTAACTGTGTCAAGGGAAGAATGAAGGGAGCAGATTACAGCCAACAAATGAGGATTTCCTGAGGATAAAAGCCTAAGGAAGGTCAAGTCAGAGATGGATCTCTTGGGCCTAGGTTATTAGAGAAAGGGGACCATGTGGTAACTGCATAAAATAAAGTGGTTAGAAAACAACTTTGTGCTTCACTCATTCAATCATTCATTTGTTCCTTCATATACTCACACATTTTTATGTTATGCGCTAAACTACTGAAGTACCCACACAAGGAAATTAACAATTACATTACAGAATGGAAAGCTCCCTTGTCTCTAGACGGTGATCTCCTTGAGGGCAGGGCTGTCCCCTTCAGCTGGATACAATGCTCGGCACATTTTAGACGTTCAAGAAATAGTTGTTGAATTAATGATGAAAACAGGCTCAAAGAGAGTAAAAGAATAGCTCAGTGGAACACAGCCAGTTAGTTATTGGCAGAGCTGGGCCCAAGACCCCAGACATTTCCACCACATTGGGCACCTTCCTGCTGGTATAGAGACACTGAGTAACAAGTCTCATCTAATTGGATAACTTATTTGGAACTGGGGACTCAGTGACTTTCTGAGTTCTTCATTGCTGAGCAGTATCTGGAAAGTGGCTGGATCTCCAGGATTACCTGAATTATTAAAAAGTAAAAAAACTCTTTTCATCTACAGGAAAACCCAACTGCCGATTTTGCAAAATGTGTTATTTTTCTTATCAGGTTCTAGTATATGTTCGGAGACAGAGAGATTCCCCATTGGGTATTTCTGGTACAGCTAGTTTTGCTTTTCTAATAAGCTCGAAATGCATTGAGATGAAATGTTAAGCTCTGGGGGGGAACAAAAAACAATGACTTTTCTCATCTTTAAAGGGCATAAGTTTGAGAAGAGCAGTCTGTTTCAGGAGATGTAAGTAAAATCTGGAACTCTACCTGGAATTTAACATGTGTGAAATAGGAAAGAAAATTAACTCAGGCCAAAGGAGAAAATGCATCTGCTATCAGCAGGTCCAGAGCTAAATTTAGTGCTTAACTGAACCAACATCCAAAATAGTGGTGACATTGATTTCTCTCTTTTGTTAGTTTCTGTTTTGATTATTCTAAGTCCTCATGTTTTGTCCCTTGTAAGTTGCCAAAACCAATGGGTGCACAGCTTGCTCCTGCCTATGCCTCTCATAACACGGTCCTACATAGATTGGTCAGATGCAGAACCCCAAGCAAAGATCCAGCTCCACAAAAAACATCTGCCCCTTTGAAGGGAGTAAGCCCCATTGCCCTGTACTATGGACTGAATATTTGTGTTCTCCCAAAATTCACATGTTGAAGCCCTGACCCCCACTGTGATGGTATTTGGAGATGGCACCTTTGGGAGGTAATTAGGGTTAGATGAGACCATGAGGGTGGGGCCTTCCTGAGGGGATTAGTGTCCTTATAAGAAGAGAATCCAGAGAGTTTGCTCTCTCTCTCTCCACATGTCCACAAAGGGGTCATGTGAACACACAGTGAGGTGGTGCCTGTTTGCAAGCCTGGAAGAGAGTTCTCACCAGAACCTGACTGTGCTGGCACCCTAAGCTCAGACTTCCAGTCCCCAGAACTGTGATAAAATAAGCTTCTGTTGTTTAAGCCAGCATTTTATGGTATTTTGTTATGGCAGCCTGAGAAGACTAACATGCTCCTGTTTCTGGATTTCTTGAAAAGTCATTGATTTCAGAACCCTGAAGAGCTATGTTCTATCTTGGCTTTCTCTAAACATGCCTCATCGTGAAGACCATCTTGGCATTTGTTAAAAATTCAGATGTCCAAGTCTTGCCCTGGAGATTTTGATTTGGCAGGCCTGGGAAGTTGCCTGGGACTCTGAATTTTCAATGGCCCAGGCAACTGATGATCAGGCAAGTATGGAACACAGTGGTCTCTCTCCAGAGTATTGCCCTCCATATGAGATTTAGATCTTAAATAGGAAGAAAAAGAACATGGCCTCTTATGTCCATAAAGCCAACATTTTTAGGGTGAGCATAGGTATAAGATAAGCCCATTTTGCCCAGAACCCAGACCTGACTAAAGCCAATTGTTTCAACTTGTCCCTGGGGGATGGGTCAGCAACTTGGCTCAACAAGATACAGTCTTTATGATGTTACACCTGAGAGTGGAATAATGAAGCATCGCATCTTGGCTTGTGTAGGAAGACTTTGTGCCTATTGGGAGCATTTGCATGTGTTTGTATGTATAAGCTTGATAAATGGTCTTGTTATCAGGAAAAAATTCTTGTTAATTCAGAGGTGTGTAGAGAAGGAAAGCACACTCATCTTTTTAGGAATACACCCTGCATCTTTTTATTTATAAGACATTTCTCTATACCTTATTTTCTCTTTACAACTGTAGGTAGGTATTATAGTCCCATTTTAAAGATCAAGAAATGTGTAATCAGATGGCTTTTCGATTCTCTTCTAAACTATCTTTACCTCCCTTTCCAGAGCGCATTTAACTTCCAGGGCTGACTTGCTACCAGAGATGGTCAGGGATCAATGGCAGGTGAGTAGGGAAGGGTAAGTGCATCCCAGAGTGGGAGCTGACCTTGCCCTCCAAGCCCATATGTTACTGCAGGAAACCAGGTCCCATTTGCTATGGACTTGCTGAGTCCCCACGCTGGTATTTACTCAGCATCCATGAACAGAACAAGTAGAGGATAGCCCCAAATTGTACACACCCCATCATTCTTTGATTCCAATATACAAATCACACCCTTTATGCTTTATTTCACAGGAAATGTGGGCTAATAAATTGAATTGAGTGTGTTCTCCTTCTTCCTTAGGATATGTTGGATTCTGTAATTTGACACACTGTCTTGCCATCTTGCTTAAGTATGTGATGAAAAATTTTGCTGAGGTGTATTTGGGGTTCAGGTTGGAGGAAGGCTTTAAGAGTCCAACCAAAAGCCCTCTTCTTTAAGCTGTTTTATCACTCAGTTCTCTCTACCTTGAGGGAGGACTTCCCATTCTACACTGGCACACACAGAGAACGTAGAGGTGTGGTCCTGTCTTTGCAGCAGCCACTCTATTTCAAGAACAAGCTATCAAGAATATACAATGGAATATTACTCAGCCATAAAAAAGTACAAAATTGCATCATTTGTAGTGATGTGGAAGAATCTAGAGTCTGTTATACAGAGTGAAGTAAGTCAGAAAGAGAAAAACAAATATTGTATATTAACGCATATATATGGAATCTAGAAAAATAGTACTGATGAACATATTTGCAGGCCAGAAAAGAGACGCAGATGTAGAGAACGGACTTGTGGACACGGGAGGAAAGAGGAGGGTGGGACGAAGTGAGAGAGTAGCACTGACATATATACACTACCATTTGTAAAATAGACAGCTAGTGGGAAGCTGTTGTATAGCACAGGGAGCTCAGCTTGGTGCTCTGTGATGACCTAGAGGGGTGGGATGGGGGGGTGGCAGGGAGACTCAAGAGGGAGGGGATATATACATACATATATATATACATATAGCTGATTCACTTCGTTCTACAGCAGAAACTAATACAACATGGTAAAGCAATTATACTCCAATTTAAAAAAAAAAGAAAAAAAATAAAAACAAGGAAAAGGCAGAAACCCACTATTCACATACAAGGGTGAACATGTGTTCCTTTGGTTGACAATCCTAACCTTTACCATTTTAAAGGAAATTGCCCTAGACAAGTGCTAGGGCAGAAAGGAAGCCCGAATAAACACCCTGAGGGGTAAGCAGAACTGCCTGGAATAAGATAGCAAGGAGTGACTGCAAGCCCCTTCAGCCTGGTCTCTGAGCTCTGCTACTCACATGTCTGTTTGGAGAATGGCTTTCCCTTCAAGGCCAGGCTGGTTTGTCCCTTCCTCCCAATAGCCATCTCAGATCTGCCACGCTGAACTGCTTCAGCTCCATGGCGGATCCGGAGCAACATGTATAATACATACCTGCCTGACAGCATTTATCACATTGTCTTAAAGCTGATTGTTTACATCTCCATCTTCCTCTCTAGACTCTAAGCTCCTTGAGGGAGCTTATAAAATAAAATCTTTTTATTGTAAAATGAAAATGTGATACATCAAACATCATAAATCTAATGTGTGTCTTAATGGATCATTATAAGGCGTGGAAACCTTCCAGATTCCAGGAAACGGAACTATGTCGCCTACCCTTGAAGCCCTTTTCAGGTGTCTCATCCTAATCAAAACTTCTTCCTCTCTCCAAAAGTAACTACTATCCTGATTTTTATACGAGTCACTTCCTTGAGTTTTTAATTACAGTTTTGTCACTTAAATGTACATTCTGGCACACTACAGTTTGGTCTTGCCTATTTTTAAAAATGTGTTATGTCTTTTAATCTATAGATTCCTCTTCCACCCTTTTCTTTATAATTTATTTGCTGAAGAACCTGGGCCATTGGACCTGTGGAGTTTCCCATGGTCTGAATTGCTGATTGCAAACTCATGTGCAGCCCAGCATGTTCCTCTGCCCTTCGTACCTCCTGCAAATGGCCAGCTGGATCCAGAGACTGGATCAGATTCAGGCTTTATTCTACCCCTTCTGCAAGACTAAAGAAGGCACATCATATCTGGTTGTCTCTCTTTGTGTGATTTTAGCAGCCACTGATGTGTAATAACTATATCTATTTGCTCACTGGGGTATGCAAACAGTGAAATTCTAATTTTATCTTTTTATTATTTTATTAGGTAGAATACTTTTATAAAGAGACACTTTTCATTTGTCCTATTGGGATATTCAGTGGAATAGTCAATACAGGAAAGGCAAGATAAATGTTTGATTTATTCCCTCTATTTACTAGTTTTCCAGATAATGATTGGTTATGACCCTCTGAAAATGACTGATTCTTTGTTTAAATATCACCATAAAGTAATGGTGAATTTAAATGAATTTGATTGCAATTTTTAACACTGTTGAAGCTCAAACTGAAGCTCTTTGGTCAATGGGAATCTTCAGATCGGCTTCTGAGTCCTATTGACATGATGCCAGTATCTTTGATAGCTTCCTTGTCATCTGCATGGCAAGTTGTAGGTTCATGTTATACATTTCTGTTTCAGACCTCAAAGAGGCTATTTCTCCAAACTTCTCTGGGTTTTTTTTTTCAGTGAGAAAGGGTACTTTAACAGCACAACCTGGGCACCAAAAGTTGCAATATAAAATGGGGTGCTGGCAAATGTATAACAACTGACTCTCGTAAAAAAAGGGCAGATTTGTAGCATTTCCTAATTTTCATGGTGTAAATACTCCCATTATGGCTGATTCCAATATACCAACATGGAGTCATTAAATGTGGAGTTGGGACAAATGTGTACCATCTGTTCTTACCACCTCTTGTAAACCAGCTTCACCACACCACTGATTATATATCTCATGAGTTCCTATGGATACTTCCAGTTCAAGTTCAAGAACTTCTGATTCTCAAGGACATAGGGGATGATAGAATTAGAATACTCCACAATGACTCATTTGTTTTATCCACAGTATTATACTTACAGTAGTCTCATAATCATAATATACTACCACTGTAATAATTACATCATATATTAAAAATGTTTGCTTACCCTTCCTCCATTCTAACTTCTCATTAAAAAAAGAAAATCTATAGTAGAACTGTTCATAGTTGTACTATATTTACATTGTCAGAATATATAACCATTACATTCTATATGCTCTCTCAGCCCTCATGTAATCTTAGCACTACAGGTAACTGTACATTTAATGTTCACCTTCAGGCCTTATGTCAATGTCTTTCTAGTCATTTTGATTCTTTGAAGCTTGTTCTTTAGTAGATTCCTTAGGAAGGACTCATGGAAACATTCGCTGAGTTCTCGAATATTGATAAGAGTTAGTGCCCTTTATATATTGAAACTGTTTTTCTGGAAATAAAATTGTTGGCTTATACTTTCTTTATTTGATCACTTAAATATGTTTCTATTTTCTTTTAACATAAGGAGTTGCTCCTGAAAAGTCTAATGAAAATATAATTTTCTCTCCCTTATAAATCACATTTTTTTTCTCTAAATGTCTGAAGGACTTTTTAAATTTTTTCATTAATTTCACTAATTTTTTTCTGATGTTTGCTGTTCCTAGTTGATAGTCTTAGGTACATGGTGTGCTCTTTCAATGTGTAGTTCCCAATGTGTTAAATGTGTGTGTTGTATTTCAGGGAAGTTCTCTTGAGTTAGGACTTGTTCTGTTTCCTTGCTTTGCTCTTTTTCCAGGGATTCCTGTTTTCTAGATGTTCAATCTCCTGTGCCTATCTTCAATATTTGTCACTTTCTCTTGAATCTTTTTAATCTTTTTCATTTATTTTTGACTTAAAAACTCTTTCTTTTCACTTGCATTTTCTCTTAAGGTATTATCCATTGTGTTTATTTGCTTTTGCAGTCTTTCTAATTTACTATTCATTTCTGAAATAATTTTAAAAAAATTTTAAATTGTTTCCAGAGCTTTTTTCTAATTCTGATTTATTTCATTCTTTCATAGCTCGTATCATTTTTTTAAGGTCTTTTAACTTGCTTTAATATAGCATGTTATAGTTTTGATTTATTTATGGGCACATCTTTCTGGCATGTTTTCATTATTTGTAGAGATGTTATTCTGCTCCTCATCCTCTTATTTGTTTTTTTTTCCTTATAATAAGTCTCTATGGGATTTGACTTCTATTCTTTTCTGTTGTTCGTTCTTATGTAAAATTAGTTTTCCTAAAGTTGTAGAATAAGGTAGGGTTCAGGAAAGCTCTTCTGACTTCACAGGGTTCCCTCTTCTGTTGTTTTTATATAGTGGTAAACATGGTGGCTTGCATTCTGAGATTTCCTGCCCTGTTTCCTGTGCCCACCGCACTTCCCCCCACCCCCAACTGATCTGGACCTTGTCTTTCCTTTATCACTACTGTCTCTATGCAGCTCAATTTTAACTCCACTCCAAGGCCATTTCTCCTGAGTGTAGGGCCCTGACCTTGAAGGGAGACTTCTGAAAAAATGCCCGTGTGCTCATCACTCGTGTACAATTTTGAGAGCTCTCAGGGGTCTCGACAGCCCATTCAGTCCTTCTTCCTGGGACCTTCCACTTATTCCTCCTAGAGAAAACTACATCTCCCACTCCCTGCCCCAACACCAGGTTTAGGGATGTTTATCAAATTGGTCCAACTACACTTTCCAGGAAATACTATTGGCCATTCAGTTCTCCTGATTTCAGATGTTACCTCAGATGTTACCCTATTGCTTCCTTTTTCCTCCTGAATGGACACTTGTACTATTGGTAGTTTGTTTCCCCTCACTTTTAATTTGGAGTTTGTGAGAAAACTTGCCCCTAGTTTTGCTGTAAATGTGTCCATGGATTTTGGTTTTGTTACCTAATTGTTCTGCCTATTTTTTTTTTAAACTTAACATTTTTTTTACTTACTTTTTAAAATTGTTCTGCCTATTTATTTATTTATTTATTTTGCAGTACGCGGGCCTCTCTCTCACTGTTGTGGCCTCTCCCGTTGCGGAGCACAGGCTCCGGACGCGCAGGCTCAGCGGTCATGGCTCCCGGGCCCAGCCGCTCTGCAGCACGTGGAATCTTCCCGGACCAGGGCACGAACCCATGTCACCTGCATCGGCAGGCGGACTCTCAACTACTGCACCACCGGGGAAGCTGTGTTCTGCCTATTTTTATGTAGGGATTTGGAGAGATTGAGAGACTGCTGTTGATGCCACTGCCATCTTCCCAGAATCCTCCAGGACTGAATTTTATTTGATCTTCTATCTTTGGTGATTAGTATCTAGCACATTACTAATGAATGGGGATGTGGTCTAGTTAGATTTGTAAATTGTGCTCTGTCTGAATTGCCTAAGCTAACTGGGGACTGTCCATAATTCAACCAATATGGCTTAGATTTATCAATATGGACTTCCTATGTCACAGCCAGATCAGCTGATGGTACCTGGAGCCATGATTCCCAACCTTCCCTGGCCTTGGACTGGCATCTCTGAAAGAATGCCTGTGTGCTCATCATTTGTGTAAAATTTCATGTGACATTTCGGAGAGTTCCCAGATGCCTTGAAATGCATCCATGTTCCCCTAGAAGTCCTGAGCTAGGAAACTCTGGTGATTAAGTATTAAGGACAAGGGCCGACTAAAGGCCGATAAAATGATGTGCTTGCTATCTTATTTGTACCGGGAGTTGGTTTTATCAGCGATATCTATAGGATCTAACTATCAAATGTTAATTCTGTTGGGCTTCTCGGTTCCAGATAGACAATCCAGGGACAGAGGAAGGGCAGTGGAGTTTGTTGAAAGGTTAAAGGAAAGAAGACAGTTGTAGGATACCAAAGCAGCCAGTGTAAGTAGGGCAAGTGGACAGGAGATAAACAGGGGGAAATATTGGAATCATGAAGCTGGAGGAAACCTGAGAGTTCATCTGATCCACAGCCTTGGATCTAAATACAAAAGAAAGTCTAAACCTGGGTTTTTTCCAAGTGTGGTCACCTGCTCATCTGCGTCAGAATCATTGTTGCTTCTTAAAATGCAGATTTCCAGGCCCTTGACCCTGACCCCCTTAGGTGGGGGCCTAGCAATCTGCATATTAAGAACTCCCTGAAAACCACTGGTCTAAATGATGCAGAGCAGAATGGCATCCTGTCTCTTGAAGAACTCTGGATGTGGAGGTACAATATCTATGAGCTGCACAGTGCAATAATAACAATGATGACAATAGTATTACTTTCACTCTTACCACCATTGCTTCTCCTCCTACTACTGTGACCTTAAAATTTTTCCCTTTGGGCACAGGATGGGATCACAGATTTCCAGGAATCTGCTGCCTATCAGATGCAGTTAAATCCATTTGCACCATATGGGAGGTTACATCTGGCTCATTGTTTCAAGAGAAGACAGTTCTGGAGAAGAATGCTGCTGACACTCACATGGAGTGGGTCTTGGCTTTTCGTGGCCTTCTGGTTGTTAGGGGAAGTGCTGCCCCAGACCGGGGCATGAACCCGTGTCCCCTGCATCGGCAGGCGGACTCTCAACCACTGCACCATACTTTTTTAAGCACAGGTCTGGCCACATAATAAGCACTCAGCAAACATTAGTTAACGTTATTATTATTTTCACTGTGTCATTTGAGGAGTTGTATGTATTAGAAATATATTCCAAATATCCCCAAGTCAATTTACTCATGAAAACCCCTCCATGTGCCCCAAGGATTTCCTAATATTTCTTCTGCTGGCTGCTGGAGCCCAGAGGAAGGTACTGCAAAGTTTCTCTCAGAAGATTCCCTTCTGTTCTTGGAGCTGTGCCCCACGTGATGGTGCCCAGGGAGGATCTGCTCACTGTTTCATGTCAGCAGGGTTTCAATGGAGCACTTACATTCCAAGGCTCCTGACACAGGAACGACCTGTCTCCACGGGAGTGAGGCACTCGCTCAGAAGGGGGGTGTTTTCATGTTGGGCATCGGGTTTTTAAGGTCGCCCTAGAGCAGCCCTTTCTCATCATTGTATTTGTTTCTCTGGGCTCTGGTTGTCCTTGAGGCCAATCCAACTTTCCTATACTCTGAAGACACTGTCTCTTCCTGGCCATTTATTGAACTCCTTACTATTGAGAAAGACAAATCTCTGTCGCTCTGTCTGTCTCTCTCTCTCTCTCTCTCACACACACACACAACCCAGCAACGCTGACTGCTGTAACCCACTGAGTTAGTTACGCATATGGGAATCAGGGTATGTGACACTGGGTTATTTGAAGCTATGGAATGAAGCCCCATTCAGGGCACATTAGAAACTCCTTTTCCTTTGACTGAGAGGACATAAGAGGAGAGCCCTTTGTTGTTACAGGGTCACATGTCATAAATAATCTCATTCTGCTCTCCAGGCACATTTTTCTCTCAGATGCAGTCACTTTCAAACTTTTTTCCCCCTCTAACCCCTACCTGGAAATACATTTTATAATTGCTTCTCAGTACGTGTCCTAACATCTGCCGAGTCATAAAAGTAAAAACACTGCTGTGATGCACTTGGGTCTATTCCTATTTTTATTCTTTGTCCTATTCTCCATCCTACCCTATCCTACCCTATCCTATCCTACCCTACCCTATCCTATCCTATCTCATCCCATTCGGTCTGTCTTCTATATATCTTTCTCCTGAGCATTGCTAGGATTCACCAATATCCAGGTCTCCTCGTCTTTCAGGTACATCAGCATCTTTGAAGAAGTTGCCTCGGCTTCCTTGAAGTAGGTGGGGCTATATCACTAATTCTGGCCAATGTGCTGTGGTCACGGTGACTAGTGTCACTTCTACGCTGAAACATAGGAAGCCAGCAAACCTCCAGCTCACTCTTTCCCTGATACAGTGATCCCAGGAGGCCTCAGGTTGAGTTGGTGGAGCCACAGATCAAAGCTGCCTGCATCACTGAGTTGCCTCATGGAGGTCTGTTGCCCTAGAGGGTCACCTGCATCCTTAGCAGCCTTTAAGTAAGAGAGAAATAGAAATGTTTGTTGGGCCACTGAGATTTGGGAAGTGTTTGTTACCACAGGATAGTCTATCCTATTTTAATATGGTATCCTCGTGTATGTCTTTCTTTCTTTTTTTTTAAGAAATGCTGGTCCTGCGTTACCGAAATGATTCCATGATCCACTATGGGTGGCCTCCTACAATTTGCACATCTTATTTTCAAAGCATCTGCCACATCGACAGCCCCAAAGTTTAGGTAGAGAGAGAACGCCACAGAGGAGGGCAAGCACATACCAGTACCGTCTCCCTTCAGGGTTCCGAATACTGGGGATTGGTTGACTTAAGGACTACTTGGTTGTGTGACTTGGGACCTAGAGAGTTAGGTTACAATAGTTTTGGTGGGGAGGCACCAGGGACTAGTTCCAAAGGTGACTAAGTAGTGCATTTACCCTTTCTGTGGGACATTTTTTTGCCTTTCGGATGTACACGGATCCAGATTCAGGCCTCATATATACTGCATTTTATCAGTAGTCCTATGTGCGCCGAGAACCCAAACAAGCAGTGTATCCTGCTCATTATTAAAAGAAGTTGGAGTACAATCGCATGACTGCTCCTACTGTGCTGTCAAGTGGTGAGATCAGAGGTCTCCCTCATGGCTGCGTCCTTGACTAGATACTTGAACTTCATTATCCTCTGTTGATCCTACTTACTTTCCCAACCCTATTCCCCATACTTTTCCACAATCCTTAGTTTCTGATAAATATAGTTGGGCACTGATTCCTGTTTATGTATCACTGTCTCTCTGGGCCTTTGCATATGCCATTCCCTCCATTTAAACAGCTTTTCTTTTCACCTTGGCACTTGGAAATCCTACATGCTTTCAGACACAGTTCAACTGTCACTGTCTCTGAAATCCCACTGATCTTTTATCTACTCCTCTTCTAGGACTTACCACTCTCTACCTTATGATGATTAAGTTCAATTCTCCTCCCGCAATCCTACCTTGAGCCAGAGCTGTTCTCTTTTAGCTTTTTTATCTTGGGGTTCCTCATAAAATTCCATCCAAATAAAAGGCTGCCTATGAACAACAATAACCATAACACATACCCTAAAGTTAGAAAATCCACTGACTTAAAAAAATAAGGTTGAGGGACTTCCCTGGTGGCGTGGTGGTTAAGAATCCACCTGCCAATGCAGGGGATACGGGTTTGAGCCCTGGTCCAGGAAGATCCCACGTACTGCGGAGCAACTAAGCCCGTGCACCACAACTACTGAGCCCGCGTGCTGCAACTACTCAAGCCTGCACGCCTAGAGCCCGTGCTCTGCAACAAGAGAAGCCACTGCAATGAGAAGCCTGCGCACCACAACAAAAGAGTAGCCCCCACCCTTCACAACTAAAGAAAGCCCACATGCGGCAATGGAAGACCCAACGCAGCCAAAATAATAATAATAATTATAATAATAATAATAAATAAAAAAAAATAAACCAAGGTTGATTTACTAAGACATGGAAGGCCTTTGCAGGCTACTCACTGTTCCCATATTTACCAAAAACTATACGGACTTTTATCTTTGCGTGCTCTGTTTCTTTTACAAGGAACGTCCTTCCTCAATATCTTTGGGGGAGGCCCATTTATTCTTTAAAGCCTATGGGATAATTGCTTTTTGCCTATCCAATATCCAGTCTCCCTTTCTTCCTTATGATAGCAAGAGGTTCTATTTCCTCAGCAGATTAGGTGGCCAATGAAACTGAAGAAGTTTGTTGGGTAGAATTTCTAGAGAAGCTCTGCAAAGAGAGCTTCAATTTTTGTCCTTTTTCCTTTCTTGCCCGGCACTTGTATGTGCTGTCTGAAGCTCCAGCAGCCATTTTGGAGCCATGAGGTAAACTTGAGAATAGAAGCTGTATACTAAGGATGGTAGAGGAGAAAGATAGGAGGACCATAGGAATACTGATGACATCATAGAACTCTGTTACCAGCTGTAGACTGTTTAATGCTGGACTTCTTTTACATGAGATGAAACCTCTATTTTGATTAAGCTATATTAATTTGGATTTTTGTTATATGCAGCAAAACATAATCCTAATGGATATACTGCTCAAATTCTTCTTTGTCACCATCCCTGTATCCTAACTAGGGAATTTTTTTACTGGGGCTCCCACAGGCCTTCACTCAACTTTCTGAGTATATTTATGTTGATATATAAGAACTATTTGACTATATATCTCCTCCCCTGTAAGACCGTGAGCTCCTTGAGGGAGGAATGTTGTCTCATTCCTTTTTGTGTCTGCAGTGCTTAATGTCCAGTAGCTAGAAATGAGTCTTCTCAACTGATGTTTGTTGAGTTGAATTGAGACTTGAAAAGGATTTCAGGTTTTCTGTTAACTTGCAAATTCTTTGGGAAAGGGTATTATCTGAAACCCGAACCTTATTTGGGATTTAGCTGGCAAGAAATAAAATCATGGGAAATGACACTGGACGGGGGCCTTTGGGATGAGGGTGTGAGGGATGAGTAGGGCTGAACTGGCCACAGGAGGAAAGGTGGGAAAAATCACAGCCATGGATTTCAGCCCATCTGGATCTCCCTAGGGCAGCTCTTGTTTGCTGTTATGCTTTTCTGTACAAGAACCTCGCTCCCTGGAGAGCCCTAGAGGAGGCTGCCTGCATTAGGAATGCTTTACCTCATCCCTCCTGCCTCTCTGAGAGGCAAAGCTTCTCTCCCGAGACCAGGTATCACAGATAACTGGCTCCTTGGGCATAGCTGCGAGTGCCTCCTGCATGCCCCAGCCCTGTCCCCTTGGTCCTCCCAAACCACTTTGGAAGGGTCTGTCACTCTTGAGTTGCAAGATTAAATGAATGCATGTTTGGATAAGATGCTTTTGGGCCCTAGATCAAAGTCTTACCTACCCGGGCTCTAGACCCCTTTCAGAGCGAGTATAAAACCTGCCCCCCGCCTTTCAGTGAATTACGGGTGCAGAAGGAGAGAAGTCCTACATATCCACCGTATCAACACATCTTCTCAGGAGCAGAGCTCAGGTGGCGTCCTCTGAAACCGGTGTGCTGAGTAAATGGAAAGACGCACTTTCTATTAAAACCATTCAAAAATTTTATTGGCGTGGACAAATATGCTCCTTTGGCTAAATAAAACCACTGGAGGGCCAATTAAACCATGCCACATGATATGACTATTCTCTCCTTGTAAAAATAATAAAAAATGTTTTGGTAGGTTTGCTGTGCTTTTGTGTGTCTGCTTTAATAAACGGTTCCAGGGTCTTTTTGTTGTTGTTGTTAAGTCACAGATCTGGATATAAGCCAAACCAGTGGCAGGAGCTGTCCCGCTTGCCACAGAAAAGGAAGACAAAGCACCGAGTCGTTGTACAATTTCACTCTCCTAAATCAAACCTTCCATTTGCCACAATTATTTACCATTGCTTTGTAATTGTGAGGAGACAGCTGAGTGGAGCTGGAAGTCTATTCATTCTTTAAAGTGACATAAAATGGCACCTGGCGTGCCAAACGATAATTGTTCTTTTCTCCTTGTTAATATCCAGCCGCTGCTAGGAGTTCTGTGAAAGGTTCATTTAATGCCAGCTCCAGAAACTTCTGTGGGGTTTGGTTCTTGGCCTCTCTTTTGAAAACCAATTTGAAATCACCCTCAGGAATTGGGAAGGCTGAATTGGTTGTGACTTTCAGTCAGAATTCCTCTCTAAATATTTTAGCAGGATGGAGAAATCTCCCTCATTTACAACCCTGTCCTACTCAGTAGGGGTATGGGTGAGAAATATTGGCAGTTTCTCAGAAATATGATTACTTCAAGGACATTTCCAGCTCCACCTGAATCTTAGGAACTGGAATTTGGTAAGGAAACTAGATCTTATGAGATTTTCACCTAATCTAATAGGACCTTGGTGGCGAGACAAAAACTGGAAGTCCATGGGAACCACTCTGCAAGGATGGGAGGGTCCTTGCTCTTTGGCTACGCTTTCAGGGGTTCCCCCACCCCACAACGAAGTGACCATGTATGGGTAATCTGCCAATCCAATGCAACTTTCTGCTGACAAAATGAGCGATACAGGGCTTCCCTGCTGGCGCAGTGGTTGAGAGTCTACCTGCCGATGCAGGGGATACGGGTTCATGCCGCGGAGCGGCTGGGCCCGTGAGCCATGGCCACTGAGCCTGCGCGTCCGGAGCCTGTGCTCCGCAACGGGAGAGGCCACAACAGTGAGAGGCCCGCGTACCGCAAAAAAAAAAAAAAAAAGAGCGATACAGATTGGCTGCGTCCTTTGGCTCTACGTAAGTTTCCAAACACCCTTGAGATCCCTGTTGATTGACTACAGATAGGGCAGGGAAGGTAAAGACGTGCTGATATCAATGGGCCTTTCTACTGTACGGATGAGTTCCTACTACTCCTGCCCTCCAGTTTCACATTCTATGCAACACTGTCGAGTTTCTGACCTGGGTTATAGAATCAAAAGCAGCGAGCTCATGCCTCTCTGACCCTCTGGCTCAAAATTGCAATATTAATGGTGTCCAGCATTTATTAACACTAAGTATATTGGAAACTCTGTGTTAACTGCTTTACGTGAATTATCTCCTTTAATCCTAGGAAGTAGCTTTATCATTATCCCCATTTTATGGGTGAAGAAACTGAGGCCCAGGGATTTGAAGCCATTCAGCTAGGAGATGGTGAAGCCAGAATGCACACTTGAGCTGCTGCACTGCCAGCCTCACTTCCCCTCACTTTGACTCTGGAGGTCAGAGCACGACGATCACATCCCTGGCTTCGGAAAAAGTCAGCAGAGGTGCCTCTTAGAAAAGACCTTCATTTTCTGCGTTCTCTGAGCCTGCTTCAGCACCATTCATACCTGAGGCCATCGACGCAGTAGGTGGCTGTGGCCCAGGAACTTTGTGGCATGATAATGGGCTTAGGTTAGGAACAGAATTATTGGTGTGAAAAGATTTGCCGTGGGGCAGACTTCCATTTGCAATGGTTGGAGTTTTAATATTTTGTCCCACGTATCCCTGGTTCCTTGAGTTTTGAAAAAGAAGAGAAGGAGAGGAAAGCAGAGACACCCTGGAAGAGGCACTGGGCTGTCTCACCCTCCTCCCTTTCTTTCTACTACGTATAGTTTTGAGGTTCTATTCATGAGCTGTAGTGTTTTGAGCCTTTTAGGGATTGAATACACAGTTGAGGGAGTATGAGATGCGACTTAATAACCCAGAACCCGGGAGGGGTTGGATACAGAGTTTAGTAATGTACTCAGAACTGAAAGATTCTCTTCTCTTTCAACCAACAAAAGGGAGGCCAAGGACATTCAAGAGTTGGTGACTTTGGAAGTTGGGGGATTTTCACCTTCCACGTGCCATCTGCTGATTGAACGGTAGTTGTTATTTTCTCCTAACTGAGCTTCTTTTATTGAGGCTGATTTTAAGAGTGTTTGCAAAGGAAGGCGAGTGTGTGCTCTGGAGGTGGTAGGGGTAGAAAGCAGTGGGGTCTCGATAAACCTTCCCAGGATCTGCCTGAGAGCTTCGGCCAGGCCCTGGGCCTGTACACACAGTGTTGCCAGGCATAGCAGCTCTGCGACCTGCTTGAGGATTTGGAGGAGGCCAAGCCAGGCATTCTACGGCTCTTTCTGTTGGCTCCTGCAGGGCCAAGGGCTTCTGATGCCATTCAGAGCCCTTGGAGTAAATCTGACATTTGAAAGGAGGCCAGGGCATTCTCGGTATAGGCTGTGCCCGGTCTCGAGCCGATTACCGAGGTTTATAGCCTGGTGACATTCCCTCCGGCTCCCAACTTTCCTCTCGGCCAGGGCCTCACAGGGTGTTCTTGTTCAGGCTAAGGCTGCATTGTTTTGTGCTGTGGACGGACATTCTTTTTCTCCCATTGATTCTTCCCAGTTTAGGGATGCAGCCCTGTCTGGATATAAATGGAGGTGGAAACAATCACACCAGATTTCAGTGACTTCAGATAACCATCACAGTGGCATCTTCTGGGGTTTCCCCCAGGAAGTAAATAACTCAGATTAACTCCAAACTCTTTAGAATAAAAACTTCATAGTGTCTGTTAGACTGTGAAATGCAGGTGCCAATGCAGGTCACCTTTGAGTCATCATAGCCCACGACATGAGAAGTCTTAAAGCAAAATGTGGCTCCCCTATTTCTGGACCTCACAAGGTAGGTGTCAGCAAAATTCTCCATCTCTCAACCCCTTCTCTGTCCTAGTAGCTGGGCTGGTGTGGAACGGTTGAGAACCACTGGCAAACAGGGGAGGCCCAAGAATGCCCGGCCAGGCAGCTCTAGAGGGGCCCCTGGTGTGACCTGGACGAGGCAGCAAAGCAGATACCGTTTCCTAGTCTCTGTTTGACCTGAAGCTTGGCCAGCTTACACCCTGGGCAAAAGTCTTGCATTGCCAATTTAGAAGAGTGCTAATACAGCAAACGATGAATAATTGGATGACTCAAAAAATAGCCTGCTAAGGGGCAGACATCAAAGGGTGCAATGGACCAGAGGGAAAAAATTCTTTTCTCTCTTCTTTATCCTCTGGGAGCTTCTCTTCCTGTGCTTACCATTGCTAGCTTCTCTTGTGATTTCGCTTCTCATTTCTGTGATTCACAGGTGACTGAAGTGGAAATACGAAGCAGGAGCAGATCGCCCATTGTTTTGAGTTATCCCTGCAAATTTACTCTCTTTGCCGACACAGTGAAGGAGCTGACGGTGTAGCTATTCCCCCTGGGTTTGGAATAATTCCCGTTGCTGCTCTTCATGCAGGCCAGGACAATCATTTTCCCATTTTCTGCTCAGCACCTTGTCCTTCAGTGGCGATGGAATAATAGTGAGTTAGTTTATAGAATCGTTGTACCTATAGACCCTTGCACTTTAGTTAGGAATGGCCTGGGGTAAGAGGAGAATTTGCATGAAGTGGATGCCAAAGGGGATTTTAGAGATTAAAAAATGTCCCAGAGGTAAACTATTTGGTTTTTCCAGAGGGCTTAAAATTATGCCAAGTGCTTACACTTAAGTATCACTAGGGTGCTATTCTCCAGTAGATTCTGGCCTGTCCCCCCAAAATGTCTTCCTGGAAGAAAAACAAATTGAGGCTTCTGATTGATTTGTTTTTATTCAGAAAAGCTGAAATGGAATTAACTTCATAGGTGGAGAGGCGGTCTCTGCT
Source organism: Monodon monoceros (assembly GCF_005190385.1). Lineage (NCBI taxonomy): Eukaryota > Metazoa > Chordata > Mammalia > Artiodactyla > Monodontidae > Monodon > Monodon monoceros. Next base: position 119,693,327 of record NW_021703767.1, on the reverse strand, counting down.
CCTACTCTGACAGTAAGTACTACAACAGGAGACAAACGGGACATTTCCTCCTGAACAGAGTTGTAGTGAATTGAGAACTAAAGAGCTTATGGAAAATAGCTCTCAAATGATTATTTTTGTTTGCTTAAATGCTTGATTATGATGATTGTGATTCCAGCTATACACAGAGACAGCATGGGAAAAAAAGCTAAGCCTAGACTCCTGTTATAACAAAAACCACAGAACACATCACACTTCATAAAATCCAAGTGCTCACAGGTTTCTTGGGACTGCTAAGTAAAATATAAATACGCTGTTCAGGTTCTACTTGTTTGCATTTTCAAGGCCAAGAATTCTTTTTAGGCTTTCTTTAAAAGGTTTACCTTGGCCTTGGGTCACTGTAACACTTATGAAATGAAACTTGAACTTGGAATTGTCTTGCTTTGCCTGCAAAGGTTGGCTCTCTGGTTTACAACAAGAGGCTTTTGGGGGTGACGAATACATCCGCTGATGGCTCAGGGTTTCAGACAACAGGATCATTCCAGCCCCTGAACTGGACAGTTCTTGGTGGGATAATTTCATCACTGCTGCAGAGGCAAACCCGGCTACAGCATCACTATCAAGCAGAGCCCTATTGACAGCCATGTTCCGTGAAGTAATTTTTCTTGTTCTTTGCTTAGAAAGAGTAGGACCATCACAGGCATGCAGTCACTTTAACTTCTCAGGCCATGACCAAGATGAATAATATGAATAAACCCTGAACCAAGAACCTAAAGGCAAACATGATGGGACAATCAAGTAGAGAACTTCAAATGGTCTTGGAAGATCCAAGTGCTGCCTTGGCAATTTTAAGCTCTGTTCTTCTCTGGCCCAAAGCAAACCAAATCCCCTTGCCTCTGCCCTCATCCAACCTGCACAATGGCCCCAGGGATGATGAGGGAGCAGTGGCAAGAGAACTGACACTGTTGGTGGATGGCTCGGGGGGCTGGCAAATGGCTTCGAGAGCATTCCACCGTCAGCCTGTAAACCTGCCTCAGCCTGAGAAGGACTGAGGCCACTTGATAACTGCTGGTTTGCTCAGCGGGGCTCTCAGTGGTAGCACAGGCTGGGAGTAGAACGTTCTGTGCTCAGGGTGAATGGGGCCAGGTGATGCTTACAGGGCCCTTGTCTACACCTGCTCTGTTTCAGAGTGAAACAGATGAGCTTGGTGTTGGAGGCTCAATTCACTGCCCCCCAGAAAACCAACAGCCAGTGACACGTTGTGCCAGTAGCAAGGCTGCTCTGGTACACTTCGACTTGGCTTTTTGTTTCATTCAGTTTCAAGAATGTTTGTGAATGGTTTTTTAAAGATGCCCCCTTGTCTTTACCCTTTCAGCCCTGAAGCTCTTGAAAAGGCCAAGACACGGCAAGGACACTTCACAATTCTCCTGGCCCAAATCGACCTCCTTGTCTCCCTCTCCCTAAGACCTGTTCCTCCCCTTATACTCCCTGTCTCACTGAAGAAGACTCCATCCTCCAGTTTCATGCTCAAGCATGGGGTTGACCTTCAACTCTCTCTAATTCCATCCCCACCACAGCCAATCAATCCATCAATCACCAAGTTCTATCTATTCCACCTGCCAAAGACCTCCCTATCCATCCATCCATCCATCCATCCATCCATCATTCCATCCATCCATCCATCCACTTCTCTCCAGCCCACAGCTGCGGTCCTCACCCAGGCTGCCATCACTTCTCCCCTGGGTGGCTGTAACAGTCTCCTCACTGGTCTAGGGGTTCTGCCGACTGACCCCAGTTCACTGCCCCACTTCCATTCCCAGTCACAATAAGAGTGGTTCTTCTTCAATGTTGACTAGATCATGATACTTCTGTGCCTACAACACCATCAAGGGCTTCCCATGGCCCTGAAAAGTCTCACCTCCTTAGCCTGATACAACTGGACTCTTTGAGACCTGTCTCCTTCAATGTAACCACAAGTGCTGAGTCCTATCTTTTCTCATCCTTTGTACTTGCTCTTTCCTCCACCTGAGTGCTGACTCCACCACTGTCCATGGCTCCTCTTCTTCCTCAGTTTTCAGGACTCAAGGGTCAGTTCCTCCCAGAAGCTTCCCCTGACCCTCCCTCCTCTGGACTTCCACAACCTGCACCCATTGTAACTAGTGGGACGTTGTAATCTAATGTCAGAACTAGGACACCTATGAGAGTGACAGGGTCACTTGTACATATTATGCACAGACAACAGGCAAACCCAGGCTGTATGGTCACCCTTATCATGGCATTTATCACACCTTCAAATTGCTTGTTAACTGGCCAGGTCACTCCCCGCCCTGGCCGGCAGACGACAAGGTCCATGGTGACAGAGAACGCCCAGTTTTCAATGTAGTTGCTTCCATAGTAGGTGCTCAATACATATTTTTTAAATGAATGAAAGAAGGGATGAAAATGACTGAAACAAATAAGAGTCTGGTCATGTGGTCCCAGACTCCAGAGTTTGATGTAAAGTCATTTGTCCCCCAAACCCTGCTGGTAGGCCTTGACGTCTAATGGACCTAGATTTTCTCTCTGTTTCTCCTCTGAAGAGGCTCTCAGCCATCACAAAGAGCACAGAGAAAGGGTGTACTAGACTTCCTTGCTAACACTCCCAAAATTCCTAATTCCAAAGCACGTCTGGCTGAAATGAAGCAGATGGGTCGGGTCTTGAAGTGTGTTTCCTGGTGGACAAGCACCCTAGGATGTTGCGACATGTTAAATGATCAATGGGTTCTGGGCCCAAATGAGTCATGGAAATGAAGCATGTCTCTTTATTGCTAAGGCTCACTGTGAAATAAGCAGTGTTTCTGAAGTTTAGATAGACACAGAACCTATCCCCCTTACCTCTCCCGTCTCCCAGCCTTCATGTTCCATGGAACCTGCTTTGAGAACCAATAAAATCATGTTGCCAGGCCATCTCTATGTAGGTGAAAGCTTTGAGTCCCTCAAGGCCAGGCCTGCACTTTACTCATCTCTCCCCATTGCCTAGACCAGTTGGCACACAGTTGACACTCAAAAAAAATGTTTGTTGCATGTGGACTGGAATGCCATGCACTCAATGGAAGACAGAAGAGCTTGGGGTTGGGGGAAGCCATGTCACCCTGCCACGCTGGTCCTGCAGGTGGCCTAGGGAAGGGGAGGAGGCCGACTTGCCTGAAAATGACACGGGGAAGCGATGAGGCTGGTGAAGCTTGTCTGTCACGCTTTGAGCCGTGCCCTCCTTGACCTCATACCCTGTTCCCATCCCACCTCCCCCATGGGATTTGGCTGTCATTGTCTGTTCACCAAAACACTGAGCTGGTGAAGCTTAGTCTCACTCAGTGGTGTTTGCTTAGATGGCTCCTGCTAACACCCTCTGGCCTCAAGGGAGAGCAACTCGAGTGGCAGAAGGCCAGGTGGCAGGGCTTATTTCAAGTAGGCTCCTGCTGCCCCACTAAGGTATGTTGTAATTCTCTCTCTGCTCCCTTGGGAGGTTGGCCCTGATCATGCACCAAAGCCAAATGTTCTGTCCATCGCCCAGAGGGGGGCCTCACGGGTCAGTGTTCAGAACGGAAGAGGATGAGGCTGTTGCTGTTCCTGAGACATCAGGAAAGAAAAGCACAAACCCAACTTAAAACCACCCAATGAGGGAGGAAAAAAAAAAAAGATGGTGCTCAGAAGTTAAACGCTGCTCCTTTGGAGCAGGTTTAAAAGTCTGTCTTGAAGAATTTTTTGGCAGTGTAACTTCTTTTTCCTTCTGGGATGCTATTCCTTCTTCCAAATTAATTATTTATTATAGAATGACAAAATTTCATGAAGCTACAAGCTGAAGCTTCTCCTTTTTCACTGTCCTTTTTCCAATCTGAAAGGGGAGAAGCAGTCAGAAAATGCCATCCTGAAACTCTGCGGCTGAGCCAGTACGGGCTGCAAGTGAGGGAGGGCCTGTCGCCCACAGGGCTGCTCTAAGCCAGTGGGGTGAGGCCAAAGGCACTCTCCTAGGAAAGAGGGGGATCCACCTGCAGGGAAATGAATTACTTGAAGCTTTTAGAATATGAGTCAATCTGACTTGTCCCTCTACCTTACTAAAGAATGCTTTAGACTTTTAGATTTTGCTCCTATAAAGAAGAGCCGGCCTCTTGGCCTAACCTGCTACCAACCAGAACAGCAGGCAGGAGCCGGGGGCTTAGAAACAGCAGAAGCCTCTTCATTGAGCACAGGGGATGAGGACACAGAGCCTGAGGGCTTCCATTCGGCTTAGAAGCCCCTGGACTGGCCCCTGGCATGGTGCTCGGCTGCCATGGGATTAATAATGACAATATGTAGCCTCGTCCCTTCAGGTCGGCTTTTACCTCTAAGTAAGTTCAGTCTGGGCTGACTCTGCTACCAAATGAATTAGGAAATGCTTTTGTTTCTCAGGGCAGTTTAGAGTTCTGAACTACTGATGACAGCTTATGGATTTATACTATTATTTCCATTGTAGAGGTGAGTAACCTGAGGATCAGAAAGGTTAGGGATTTGGTGCAGTTTATACATCTGTGATCTGAACACAACTTGGCCTAGGTCCAGAACCCATGTTCTTTCTACTACGTCCTGCCTCCTTCTGGCCACATGGAGGTCCCCTGCTTGTGTTTCCCTGCGTCTATGTGGCTGGGGGATGTCCCAGAGTTGTAAAATGAGAGCTGTGGATTGGATGATCTAGAAGGTTCCTTCCTGACCTCTCATTCCATAACTTGAAGCAAACACGTGTCCCACTGTCTACAATGGGGTATACATCCAAGTGGATGCCTAGGAAGGGAAATCTGCCCCCTTTAAGACCTCTTTTCCAAAATGTAAGACCCCGGTGCTTTTGGACCAAGTGACAAATGTGAATCCCTTGATCCCTCTGTGCCTTGATGGCACTGCTCTGGCTGCAGCATGGGTGGTCTTAACTGAGACAGGAGACCCTGTGGTTAATGCTACACTTGCTGGGGGGGGGGCAACATAGAAGACACTTAAGTGCACTAAGTCCCCAGAGCTATAAATAAAGCTCCGATTTTTTTTTTTTTTGGAGGAGTTGGGGGTGAAGGTGGGGGAAGAGACCCTTTAAATTGAAGAACTTGTGGGTATAAATCTCTCTTCTCATCTGTCTTTATTTTGGAGTGTGTTTAAGGATATATATAATATGCATTCCTCTTCCCATATATCTCTATGCTTATATCAATTCATAAATAAAATATACAGCTGCTCGGCTGAAATGTATTACTTGTCTGCAAGATTCCTCCTGCAGGTTAATATCTCCTGCCAGGGGAGCTGCCCTGGTTTGCATTGACTTTCAATGACCTACTTGTATGCACTGGTTCAGGCAGGGTTTAACAAGTGGTCTGGTAGATATGTGCATCTGCATGTATTCTTCATTTTCACGTTATTTTAGTGTTAATTGGCTTCACTATGCCAAAAATCAATAGTATGTGCATAAAGTTAATTTGGCGATTGCACCTTTAGACAGGAAACCTGTCATGAACAGATACTTAAAAAAAATGTATTTATTTATTTAGGCTGCACGGGCTTTCTCTAGTTGTGGCGAGCGGGGGCTACTCTTCGTTGCGGTGCATGGGCTTCCCATTGCGGTGGCTTCTCTTGTTGCGGAGCACAGGCTCTAGGTGTGCAGGCTTCAGTAGCTGTGGCTCACGGGCTCTAGAGCGCAGCCTCAGTAGATGTGGTGCACGGGCTTAGTTGCTCCGCTGCACGTGGGATCTTCCCAGACCAGGGCTCAAACCCATGTCCCCTGCATTGGCAGGCGGATTCCTAACCACTGAGCCACCAGGGAAGCCCTGAGCAGATACTCTTGGAAATGGCTCCGGAGGGGAGACTAATTCATGCCGTTTATCATTCTACAGCTGTTCTGTTATTGGCATAATCGGCATTTTCCCGATAAGTGCCTTCAAGATCCTCAGTGCTCATGGGAGAGAGAACCTTGAAAATGGAGCCCACCTGAGGACTGCACGTCACTGTGCAAGTTCCCTTTCTGTTGTTGAATGTGATCTGAGACTGAGGCTGGCAGCTGTGAATTTTAGTATGTTACTGTCAATCACGGGAGCTTATCTGAGTCTATTTGGCTTGGAATTGGAAATTCCTGAATAATGTGACACTTACGCATTGGGTAGTCTCAGAATCGGAAGGCAGTTTGATCTCCCTGATCAGATTCTAAAATATGATTCCTACAGTATTTACTAATACTGAAGAATTCCGTCTTTGAGCACAAGTCAGTGTTTTGAATGTGCCTGTAACCCTTGCAGGAGGTATTTCTTGTTAAAGCCAAGCGTACAGTTAGGGACCAGAGAGTAAAAAAAAAAAATTTATAAAACTCTTCTCTTACACACATCTGTAAAAACAAATAGAACAAATAATATGAGATGATGAAACGTAAATTCATATAAAATGTTGTAGAATATAGTCAGCCAAGTCAAGCACGTGGTGCATTGTGAATAACTGTTTCTTGTAAACTAAATTACAAAAAATTGGATAAAAAAAATCAATGGACTATTATTTATGTTCCATTTAGTCTAGGTGCTTTAATAATGTCTATCTGGCCAAATACAATATTGATTTTTCATTGCTGTGGGATTCACTTAACCTCAAACAAAACTAAAGAAAACTAAACCCCAATTGCTTACCCTCTCTTGTAATTGTTGGTGTTTACAGTGGGAAAGAACACGTTGAATTTGGGTAACTGATGGGGAAAGGGGACGAGATGTAGGAGCCTTGGTTTTCTGCCTGTTTTCAACTGACAAACACATATATTAGGTGTGAGATCATAGAAAAAATATATATATATGTATTGGTCTTTGACCCTGGTTCCTGACACTGGGCTCCTGAATCCCTTGTAAATTCCTAAGTCATAAGAGTACTAGGAGTATGTTTTGTTCTAATGAGGTGACTCTGGGTCCTGAGAGGAGACAGGGGCCAGAAAGGAAGTTAAAAATTGGTCATGACTACGTGAGGACGCCTCCATAAATTGCCTACAGTAGGGTGTTTGGAGAGCTTCCAGGTGGGTAACCACATCCATACCTGGAGGGTGATGCATCCCAACTCCACAGGGGCAGAAGCTTCTGCGCTCGGAACCCTCCAGACCTTGCCCTGTGTATTGCTTCATCGGCTGTTCATGTGCATCTTTCATCATATCCTTTAATAAACTGGTACATGCAAGTAAGTATTTGCCTGAGTTCTGGGAGCCTCTCTAATGAGTTAATCCAACCTGAGGAGGGAGTCGTTGGAACCTCCTATCTACAGCGCAGGTGATAAGCTGGGCTTGTGGCTGGCGTCTGAAGTGGGGGTAAGGGTAGCCTCCTTGTGGGACTGAGCCCTTACCTGTGAGATGTGACGCTACCTCTTGGTAGGTAGTGTCAGGATTGAGCTAAATTGCAGGATACCCCGACATCTGGTGATCGGAAGTGTCAGAAGTGAAATGAGCTAGGTGAGTAGTAAAGGAGATTACCAGGAAAGAAGCACAGCAGAAAGGAACTGGGTTTCCTCTACTCTGGAAGGAAAAATCTGGTACGAGTAGGGTAAGGCTCAAATTCGTACTGTGCATTTTCAGATATATACTAAATGATAAAGCAAGACTATTGCCAAACAAGGTACCCAGTAAGTGTGTGACAAGGAAGCACAGAAATCTGGTGGAGGAGCCTGCTTCAGACAAAAGTAGAAGTTCCAGTTTCTATTTTACATTAACTTTTTGAGAAAATCAGTTGTATTCCAAGTAGGTTGTCCAAATACTGAAAGAAAATAAATTTTCAGGTGAGGGAGGGTAGACGGGTGGAGGATGGGCATTGGCAACCCCTAGGGCCATGCCCAAGCTCTTTCTGACAGGCCTTGTGCACTATAACTTCTAATAGTTGCCTAATTTAAATCTTATTTTGATTTTATAATTCACATGTCAGTGTCTCCATTTTGCAGATGAAGAAACTGAATACTCAGAGAGGTTGAGTTGCTTGCTTTAAGGTCACACAGCTCTTGCTTAGCAGGACTGGGGTTCTAAACTTGATCGGACAACATGTTTTTTCTACACATGTCCCGTGTAGGAAGTAGATAGAAATGTGTCAAAAATAACATTATCATGGGGATTAATATTTACATGTACAAGATGGAGGAGCTGATCAGAAGATCATTGATTGAAGTCCTATCTGTGATAAAGTTTAATGATTTGAGAGTGGTTTAGAAAAAGCTGAAGTCACCTCTGGAAGTCCATGAACAGAAATTAGTTTGCAGATAGGTTTTGTTTTGCCTGTTGATGAAACAGGTGAACATCTGAGGTTCAGATTTTTTTTGAACTAACATTAAAGCAAACACTAAACCTTATATAAACTTTATATAAAAATCTGAATAATCAGAGATGTGGCAATTGAGTCTGCACTCCTGAAAGGTAACAAACAGTTGGTTCTGAGTACCAGCTGTTCACTCTAGATGTTGTCAGCAGTTTTCCACTTTGCCATAGTCCCTGACAATCCCTAATGTCTCCCTGACACTGAAGCCATGTATCGATTGCTTTTACTTCTTTTTATCCCCTCAAACCTGGCAGCTCCCTTTATTTGTCCTGCCTGCTTTGTCCCTGTAGGCACTTTTAGGTGGGTTTCCTGATACAGAAAGCAGTAGAAGCTAAAAGAAGAGAGACTTGCATTCAAGAATCTACTGTGGCACTAATCAGTTCTGTGATCTCAGGTTAATGCATTAACCACTCTGAGCCTCAGATTCCTCGTCTGTTACGTGGGAATGATGAATGATTTGGGGAAGATTAAATTTAAAAGTTTATGAGGGCTTCCCTGGTGGCGCAGTGGTTGAGAGTCCGCCTGCCGATGCAGGGGACACGGGTTCGTGCCCCGGTCCGGGAGGATCCCACATGCCGCGGAGCGGCTGGGCCCGTGAGCCGTGGCCGCTGAGCTTGTGCTTCCGGAGCCTGTGCTCCGCAACGGGAGAGGCCACAAAAGTGAGAGGCCCGTGTACCGCAAAAAAACAAACAAACAAAAAAAAACAAGTTTATGAGATTAGGCTCAATAAATGTTAACTGACTCTAAGACATTCTTAGAAAACAGTTCTTAAAGAAATTTTGCCCTCACCACTGATCCACAGAGGATGCTAAAACTGACAGTGTACCAACAGCCTCTCACATCCATCTTATAGCTAACCTTACAAATCACCTACACCCTTTTCTAGACCATTTCTTGCTCTCTTTCAATTCTTCCTTTAGTCAAGTGATTTTTAATTGTGCTTCAGACTGTTTCCAACATTACTGTAATTACATAGCAACATCTTTTCATAATACGAAATGGAGCAATTGAGCAAAACACGCAAAGGCCTCTGCCTCCCCAACACCCCTTCACACAGCTGCTCATGGTACCCCTTCTTTGCCCATTGGGAGATGAGGCGCCCACACTTTCTGGCATGTGGCTACCATTTTAGATCTTTCCATCATCACTCCTGTTTCAAGGCCCTACAATTGTTAATAATATGGTATTGCCCAATAATGTCTGAATAACTTTTTTCTTGACTTCAATCTAAGACTCAGCCACAGTGGTGGTGTATTTACTTGGAAGGTACAATGGGAAGTAGAATTTGGAGTCCCTGTAGTGACAGGTAAGTGATAACCCTTGGGCTGGATGCAGGTTTTCAAAGAGTCCCTGACTTAGCCTCAAACAAGAGGGAAAATGGCCCATGGAGGCCCTTACAGAAATAACTGACCTGCATTTTGGCAAAAACGTATAATTCAAATAAAATTACTCAGGGTGGAAAATGGCTTTCTCCTCCCACGAATGAGAAAGGTTGAAATGCAATTTTTGTTCTGCCTGTTGATTTCTCCGTAGAACTGATCTCTTTGGACCAAGTGTTGGAAGGGCTTCCCACGTCTTGGGGTTCAGTTAACCAGTGTGTGTCCATCCTGTGGATAAACACGGCAATCGGGAAGAGGGTGCTTAGAGGTTGTTCTGGGCAGGTGCTGAGGCAAACAGACAGCAAAGGAAGTCGGTATGGATCCACGACCCCATGCTAACCTTTAAGCAGGTGTCCATCTCATTCTGCGATTGAATTAGCCAGTGTCCTTTTTGTTCAACTTGTCGGATCATAGCTCAGAGCCTTCTTGCATTTAACGGCATGAACGTGAGCTCTTACTGGTGATGTGGGGAGGACATGGCTCACCAGCACTATCTCCCTGTGCTCCTTTCTCTTGGGAGTTCATTTCCCAAGTTCTAGGTGTGGCAAAGAGGTTTCCTGGTCTTCTGAAGAGTGAACCTCAAGGTTGCTTAGCAGGGCATTGGCAAAGCAGGACCTGCTAACTTGGAACCTTCGCTGCCGGTTAAGAATAGATTTCTAAGTGTTTCAGGGTGCTGAAGCACAGCTGAACTATTTCACTTTCCATGGCTGATCTATTCTTATGCTTTGAGAGCAGCTTCCATAGAGAGCAGCCAGAACATGGAAGAGGTTTGTTGAGCTGGGCATCCCGGGGCTTTGAGTAGGCGGATCTATTTTGGGAGCTTGCTGTGAGAATTCTGAAACCCAATCATTCCAGATACTGAGTGTGCCCTGAGCTCTTCACCTTTCCTGCTGGAGAGTAAGGAATACAGGAGCAACCTGGAAAAACCCTGGGGCTACCATTGCCACTTTGTGATTTTAGGCAAGTCACATCATCTCTCGGAACCTCAGTTTCCCTATTGCTCAGACAGGGATCACTCTGTTAAATGAGATGATAGGTGAGCAGGGTACATATGCTGTATCGCTGTATGCCTGATGCCTGGCATACAGTCGGTGCTCAAGAAATGCCAGTTCTCTTTTCTTTTTCTGATGCCCCCAGGTTTCTTGCCCTAGCAGAAAGTGAGCTGAAGGCATGGAAAGAGTGCTTAATATTTAATCTGTTATCCATCATTTTCTTTCTCTTTTCTAGAGCATTACGGTTCTTTCCTGAGAGGTGAAGAAGGCCCTGAAAGATTCAATCAGCATGTAAATTTCAGGTTCGTTCAAAGCTAAGCCCCTTAAGAAATCTTTATTTTGCAGAGGGTCCCCTCCTGTGGCAGGGGCTCAAGCACAGGCGTTGTGGGCAAGCACACTGGCAGGGCCACTGGGGCTGCTTGCCTTAGTGTGCTGGCTCTCAAAAGAGCAACATCAGGACGGCCTGGAGAGCTTGTTAAAACAGCTTGCTAGGGCTTCCCTGGTGGCGCAGTGGTTGAGAGTCCACCTGCCGATGCAGGAGACACGGGTTCATGCCCCGGTCCGGGAAGATCCCACATGCCGGGGAGCGGCTGGGCCCGTGAGCCATGGCCGCTGAGCCTGCGCGTCCGGAGCCTGTGCTCCGCAACGGGAGAGGCCACAACAGTGAGAGGCCCGCTGGTTGCACATTGGAATCATTTGGGGCCCTTTAACAACCTCAGACCATACTCCCAGCCAATGAAATCCCAGTCTCTGGGGTGGGGTACAAACATCAGTCATGGTTGAAGCTCCACGGCTTATCCCAACATGTGGTTTTGACAGTACTGGTTCTCAAATTTGGCTACAGATTGGAGAGTTTTACAACATAATGATTCTTGGGTCCCACTCCCAGAGATTTTGATTTGGTCCAGGGTGAGGCCTGAGCATTAAGGTTTTCAAAAGCTCCCGGGTATTTTAATGAGCAGTAAAGTTTGAGAACCTCTTTCTAAAGTTCAAAGCACTCTTTAGTAAGGCAAAGGGAGAAGTTAGATTGACTTGTAGTCCAGGAGATTGAAGCAATTAATTTCCTTTCAAATGGGCCCCCTTTTTCCCAGGAGATCTGCCCTGAAATATGGCCAAAATAAGAATATTTTTTACTCTTATTTTAAAGGCAAAAAACTGTTTAACATCTGTATTCAGGAAGCTGTGTTGTACAGTAGCTCAGAAATAGGCTCAGGAGGGAGCATTCAGCACCTAATTCCTTCCATCACCACCTTCAGAGTGACCTTGGAAAATCTTTTCATGTTTATGTTTCCGTATTTTCTCATTTGCGAAACCCGGCTAATCCTACAAAGTGACCACAGGACTGGTGTATGGTCAGCCGCGGCTTCAAAAACACTCCTGCTACACTTCTCCCGAATTGTTCTGATTTGCTGACTACATTTGGACATTTATGCAAAATGCCTACTTCGTGAGTCTTGAAAATCTGCCACATTTAAACTACAGTTTTCTCTCTCTCTCTCTCTTTTAAGGGTACCAATTGCTTCCTGTTATATTCACACAAAGTTTAGGCTTAACACACCCCAGGGATTCAGAAAAATCAGCAAGAGGGCGGAAATGGTTTTTGAAAAGCTGTGGTTTTGCAGGCTTGGCAGGGTCAGTCTTTTTCTTGACCCCCTAAGTGGAAACGTCCCACAACTTTCCAGTGGTCCACTTGGTCCCCCGCCTCGCGCTTCTTCTGGATGATTGCCTATGCTTTAGCTTTATGAAACAGGCTCATACATCTTTGTTTCCCTAGCGCTTAGCATACTGCCTGGAACATAGCAGGTGCTTAAGAAGTGCTGGTCCAACAAATGAATGAAGTGGCAGAAAGAAGTAAAATCGGACAGTACGGAGGAACCAAAGGATTTCAGGAAACAGAAAGGAAATGATATTTAATGGGAAAAGTAGGTAAAAATAAGGTATTGATGCTAATAAATGTTGAAGGGAATGAAGTGAAGGGCGGAAAAAGCTCAGTAAATGAGATGCAGGAAAGGCCAGGAGGCCTGAGTGAGGTTTGTGAGGGGCAGAGAGGATGAAGGGGCCCCTGGGACAGCTAGAGAAAAAGGGGAAAATGACTGGAGAGAAAGAAGTAAAGGTGTGACTGACGAGGGACCTCGGGCAGTTGAATGTAGAGGAAGGGAGCGAAGGTAGGAAGAAGGAGGCGGGGGAGGGGGAGAGCGGGGGAGAGCTGTCATGGGGACAGAACCTCCCAGGACCAGGACAGCTAGTCCCCTCGCTCAGGACAGACAGGAGTGGCTCAGGTCTGACTGAGGCAGGACTGGAGGGAAAAGCCAAACCGGTGCGAGTGAAGTGGGCCACTGTCAGGGTTCATCACGTTTTCTGGAATCAGATATTTTCAAACTGCATAATTCTCTTTGTTTTCAATTATCCTCTGCGAGAGAGCACAGTCCCTGCCACCTTACAAATCCACCTCGGTTAAGCCCAGACAGCCACTGCTAACACCGGGATGATTCCTTGGCCGCCTCCCAGCCCTCCCTTTCCAGTCACCGCATCCCGCCCCTCCGCCCCCAGAGCCTCCGTTGAATCTCCAGTCATTTCCCCTCCCGACTTCCAGGCACTGCCAGCCAGCGTGACACACGGACTCTTAAGCCGCCTTCCTGTCCCCATGGACCCTCGTTCCTCCAGGGCCACTGCCGGCCTATCCGCAGCCTTTGTGCAGTTTGGAAAAAGGGGCCCGTGGGGTCCTGGGCAGATGAGTTGGAGAAAAGGGCCGGTGGGATAAAGCAAGACTTGTGTCGCAGTCAGCAACTCTGCGAGGATGATGTGTGTGTGTGTGTGTGTTTGTGCGCGTGCGTGTGTGTGTGCGGGGAGGGGTGTGTATACAGAGGTGTTCGGCAGAAGTTGCTCATAAAAAGTGATATTTGAACTGAGTTTTCAAAGATGAGCAAATGTTTTCCCTCTTCCAGATGGTTTTGCGGGGGGTGGGGGGGTGGAACAAAGGGAAAGAACTGCTTTGGGGCAGGAATAGCGTGTGCAAAGGAGCAGAGGTGGGAAGCAGTGTGATTTTCAATATTGCTGGAGCGTTTGTGTGAAAGGCGGTTAAGAGGGGACCCAGTGATGGAGATGAGGTTAGAACAGGGAGGAAGGACGGGGTCGTGAAGGAACTTGAATGCCAGGCTCAGAACCAGATATCACTTTACAGGAACTAGGTAGTGTCTGGTTCGAAGCAAGGATGAGATGTGAGATTCGCATTTGAGAATGATTACTTTGGGAAGTTATTATTATTTAGTTTTTTTAATATATGATCAAACTCAGCCTCAGAGGGGTATTTATAAATGACCTGCTCCATGTCACATAGTTGATGGCAGAACCAGAACTTGACTCTGTTTTGTTGTGCTTAAACCTAGATCTCTTTACCCAGACCTCAGGTCTGAGTGACCTGTGAGATTTTCCGTGCAGAACTTGCTAGGCCCATCTCACCTTCAAAAGCCACAAAGGACTAGATTCAGGCCAGTTCAGAGAATGCCCCTTGGGCCTCTAAAGAGATACTTTAAAAAATCTAGTTGCTTCATGTCTTAACAGAAAGACTTTATTCATACTAGGTTAGTTTTTAGAAAGCTGAACCAAACAATGCTCCATTGGGCATTTATTGGCACTGATTTCCAGAAAATATTTATATTGTCAGCTGGAAAGAGGGAAATTGGGGGAAAGAGGACTCAGTGATCTCTTAGATTTCCGTGGGAAGACAGCAACTACAGTCAATTGTTAGGGGCCACTGGATGGTGTATCTACTGGTTTTGGCCTGTGACCTCAACATAACTTCATTCCAGGTCTACTTATGAAAACAATGGAATTCCTTCAGCGTTTTTCTCCTTTTCCTGTCTCCTATACATAGGTGATATTTCTGCCAAAGACAGATGGCCTCAGGGAGGAGAGAAATGATAAAGAGCTTTGAAAATCCAATTTCTGGGGTTCATCTTCTGAATCACTGGTGGCTGAGGCACCCAGGAAATATCCATCTTAATGGTTGTGCCTGGGAAGTGCCTTTGTTCAACTCCAGCAGGGAGAAACTGCTTCCTGTGTCTAAGACATGAAACTGAGAGAGGAACCCAAAGTCTCTTAGTCATCTGGAGCTCTGCAACAGAGGCACTTTGGGATTAGAGGGGATGTTTATACCTTGTTTACACTCAGCTTCATCTTGGTGGCATTCAGGCCTCGGTCAAGAACTTGGTTTCAAGTTGACAGACTTGATAAAAGTCCAGCCAAGGCTGGCTCATGAATGAGACACCCAAGGTCTATCTTCAGACCAGCCAATAAATTACTATTATCACTGCTGATAAGGCTGAGTTCTTTGAGATTTCTCTAAATAAAGATAATGTGAAGAATAATGACTTCCCAGAATGTTCCCACAGACATTCAAAGTACATCTTCTATTAGTAATTTTTTAAAAAGCATTGGTTTAACATCCCCTCCTTCCTTCTAGAGTATTCCTATTAAAATTTAAGTCCAGTGACATTAAATGCGTTAGTTTTACACACAGATTTTTTTTTAGTTTTTTAAATTATTTTTATAAGTTATCTATTTTATACATATTAGTGTATATATGTCAATCCCAATCTCCCTATTCATCCTACCACCCCCCCACCCCTGGCTTTCTCCCCTTGGTGTCCGTACGTTTGTTCTCTACATCTGTGTCTTTATTTCTGCCTTGCAAAACGGTTCATTGTACCATTTTTCTAGGTTCCACAAACATGCATTAATATACTATATTTGTTTTTCTCTTTCTGACTTACTTCACTTTGTACGACAGTCTCTAGGTCCATCCACGTCTCAACAAAAGACCCAATTTCATTCCTTTTTATGGCTGAGTAATATTCCATTGTATATATGGACCACATCTTCTTTATCCATTTGTCTGTTGATGGGCATTTAGGTTGCTTCCATGACCTGGCTATTGTAAACAGTGCTGCAATGAACATTGGGGTGCATGTGTCTTTTTGAATTAACACACAGATTTTTTTTAAGGGTTGACTATTTGCAAGTCCAGGTGAAGAGCAACCCCACCCTTAGGTCACAACTACCCTGTACACACACACACACACACACACACACACGCACCCACACACCGGCATTCTAGCTTCTCCTGCTAGTGGCCACTCAGCTCTGCTTATAACTTTATAACAGGGTCAACCAATTGATCTGGGTCTATAGATAACAGCTTTGGAGAATATTTTATATTTTGATATCTGATTCTGAACCAGATGTCAAAATTAGAGTTTTGGGATTAAGAAAAAAATTCCCTTTTCCTTTGCTCAGTAAGTGACAAGGCAAAGTCACAGCTTTTTTATTAGTATCTTGGTGCTCAAGAATCCTAATGCCAACTGTTGTGGGCCATTTGGGTAGATAGGGAAAGGGAGAGTTGAGGCCAACTTTTTGAGAAGCTCCGTTAGGCCTTTTTTCTGCTGCTTCTAACTCTGTTCCAGCAGGTGACCCCTGTCTCCTCTTCTAAACCTCTCACTGAATCATGATTATTTTGTTACGCAGCAGTGGCTACCGATGGTGATGCTAATAGCGATAGATACACTGAGTGCTAAGAACCTCATATTCTTTAGCTCGTTTATTCTTCTTGACAACCATATAAGGTAGGTAATGCCATTTTACAGTTGGGAAACTGAGGTTCAGAGAAGTTAAGTATATTTCCCAGTCACACAACTTGAAAATGGTGGAAACCAGTACTGGAACCGGGTCTATCTGACCTCGAAGTCTGAAAGCAATTTTGTTGTCTTCATAAAAGTTCACGACTATTTGGATTTCACTTACTTTATGACAGGGTTGCTGGGGGGAAGTGAATTGATAGGAAGAGAAAGTCTAGGGAAGGGGCTGCAAATGAAAATACAAATACTAGAGTGTGGATTGGTCTCAAGGAAATGTTTTGGCAAATTTGATGGATCTGGTCAATGACGGTCAATTCTATTTAAGGCCTCTGATCAAAACTAACTGTCCATCACTCCATAACAAAGAAATGACTGAAGATAAAAAGAAATATATTTTTGACCAGAAGTGGATTGGCAGAAAACCCAGCTCAAGCCATAGAACCATTTCCTCGGCTTCCTTCCCGGCTTGTCTCAATTTCTCAGCTGTCAAGTGGTGACGAAGAATGTTTGCTATTTGTTAAAGTCATACTTATTTGAGAGTGAGCAAAACAGTCTAACAAAACCTCCTTTTGTGGTATATTCGGTAATTTACTCAGATTATGAACATTTGTTTTTTTCTCTTTGGCACGTATGACCTGAAAAATCATAAAAGTGGAATTCCTTAAAAACATTCTGAGACACTGACAAACATGGACATTGTTTTCCTTACTGTCCCGCTCGAGCCTTATTATTTCCTGAAAGATTTTAATGCCCCTCAGAAGCACCATCAGGGAGGCTGTGGGGAAGTGCAGCAGGGGTGCTGGACAAGAAGGCAGGTGTTTGCTGGATCCCTGGAGGACCCGGCCTCTTTCTGCCATCGTACCGGCATCCCCCTGCCTTCCAGCTAAACCCAGGCACCTGCACCATGAACCTACCTGCTTTCAGTTTATGACCTAATATTTCATGCAAGGGTAACATTTAGGCCTCCCCTCTAGAATTATTTGAGAACTAATGAGGCAATGCATGTAAAATGGTACTGCATACCATGCCTGCCATGCAGTAAACACTCCAGAGTTAACTATTATTAGATCTTTTAAAACAATTTCTCCACTTGCCTAGAAGATCCATGAAGGCTGGGGCAGTATTCTCACTGATGAATCACCAGGACCTTGCACAGGTATATGTATATGGCACAAGCTCAATAAATACCTGTTAACACAAATATATAAAACCTGGCCCAGGACGCCAGCATCTTCCACCTGGGATACTGCCATGGCCTGCCTGGTCTCCCTGCTTGCCCACTTGCCTGTAGACACATTGCCCACACTTAGCCAGAGTGATGGTTCTAAAATGTAAGTACTATGTCCGTGGCTGCCTTAACACCCAGCTCTGGAAGCTGGTGAACTTGGCCCCTGCACTGTCTGACTGTCTGGCCTCTGCTTCTCCACAACCTTGTCTTTCCCTGCTCCAGCTCTTTCTCAAACATGCTTTCCTTTCTTCCTCCCTCTCTTTCCTCCTGGCCTGCAAACATGCTGTGTCCTTCCCCTGGTCATGTCTATGGTCTCACATCTATGTCTTCAGGTCTCAGTAGAAATCTTCTTCCTCAAGGAGGTCCTCCCTGCTCTCTGTCCAAAGTTATATTGACCTGTTTCCTGCTCTCCTTTTTCTTCTGTAAAACTTTCAGTGCTATAGTTTGTTCTTTCTAATAGATGGTAGCTCAGTGATATGCTGGCATAAGTTCCCTAGAGCAGATTCAGCACAACTTTTCCCAACTCTGTACTCGGTGACCTCACATTGGTAGATTGATATCAGCCATGGTGGGAATATTTATACCATGGAAATTGGCATATGTGACAAAGCAATATTTTACTTTTTCTCCAGAAAGCTGGTTGTTAAACATTTATTAGCACACCATTGGTTAGTCCCACAAGAGCTGAAGGTACGCCAGTCCCTCCCACAGAGGTTGGCTCATAATAGGCTTCTTTAGATATTTATGGAACTAAAGTATAAATTGAGACTTTCAGGGTGACCATACTGAACTGTGCACTCTCTATGTATCAATCTATCTATCTACCTATCATCTATCTATCTATTTATCTAATGTCTCATTTTGACAATGACCTCATGAAGTATGTACTGTGTCTCTTATTTTTCAAATGAGGAGAGTTAGGCTCAGCAAAGTAAGTGATTTCCCCAATGTCACAGACTGAGTCAGCTGAAGATCCCTTGTGCCTGCGCCTTAGGGCTCTGCTCCAGCCTGTTGCCCTCTGCTCCTGGCTGTCTGCACCCACACTGTCTCTAGCCTGGCTTGGGTCTCTGAATATGGACTGAAGCCTGCCTGTTCCCAAATAGACTGGTCCCTCTGGATTCACTTGCCTGGTACCCAGTCTCACAATGACAGCTGGTTGGTTGCCCACCCTCTGCTATGGTCTCCAGCCTGTCCTCTGGGTGAGCCCTGTCTTTGGGGACCTACATGTGGCCCAGTGGGCACAGGACATGGCACAACTGATAAGGTCTGGGAAGCCTCCAGAGCCCCATGCCTGCGACTGCATAGTAGGGTAACCAACTCATCTCGGTTTGCCCTGGACTTTCCCAGTTTTAGCACTGAAAGTCCCATGTCCTAGGAATCCCCTACAGCCCCAGGCAAACTGGAATGGTTAGTCATCCAACTTACGATACAGAGACATCTGAGGCCAGCAGAGGAAGGGAAATCCCAAAGGGGCTTTGAAAGCACAGCATCCACTTAGCCAGTCCCTTTGGTCACCTTCACACTGCCTGCTGACTCTGTACGTCTGTGTCCCTATCTTTGTGAGCGGCTAGGACCGAGAGCAAGCCATTTAATTTCTCTAAGTCTCTGTTGATACATCTGTAACATGGAGATGATGAGGGCCAGCTACATAATTTGTGGGGCTCAGTGTGAAATGAAAATGGGGGATCCCTTGTTCAAAAATTAAGAATTTCAAGATGGCGATCGCAGAGCCCAGGGCCGTTCTGAATGGTGTCTGTCTGCGACACCACTGGTCTCAAGCCCATGAAGCTACTGCTGGTTATCGATAACACCTATCATCCAGCGGTGTGGGGATTCCATGGCCCAAAGCATCGACAGCATTGAGCGTGGTGCTTGGCCCAGGGAAAATGTCCAGAACGCGGGGGTGATTGTTTCTGTGCTCTGGCCTGGCTCCCCCTGGCCTGCTCAGCCTTTTCCAAAACAAATCCTGAATTCTTACCTTGATGGTAATGTGAATCGGGTGATTTTTTGTAAGTCACTTCATCTTTTCTAGGCTCAGATTTTTCCCTCTATAAAACATGGGGATTGCAGGAAATCTCTAAAGAGCTCACCACCTCTAAATCTGTTTTGGCCAACTCCGTGACATTTGTGCATACGAGCAAAGTCTTAATGTTCTTTTGAAAGCAATTTCTCCCTCCCTGAGTTTGCTGAGATTCTATTTGGCCCTCAAGTTCATTTCATATCAAAGAGTCTTTCCAACCCTGAATACGTAAATCAGGGTATGTATTCTTTCTAAAGTTCCTCTAATTCAAAGGTCAACCCATTTTACACGTGAGCAGTCTGAGGCTTGGGATGTCTGAATGCCTCTCCTGGGGCCGTATAATGAGGTGGAAGAGGGTAGGAATCAAGACCTGCTCCTCCACAGGATTATACCGTTTCTTTCCTGGCGAAGGAAACATCAGAAGACATCTTTATAATCATATTTTGCAATTATTCTCTTCTGAAAAAGTTTTCATAAAAACAAAGAAGTAGAAAAGCAAAAAAAAAAGTAAATTTTCCTTTTCCTTTCCTCACTGGATGATATTTTTTTCAAGTATGTTCCTACCTTCTCAAATGCAGGACACCTGACCCAGGCTTAGTTTCATGATTTCTCCAGTAATTTCTACTTAGTAAGGATGAGGGTTTCTTCTCTTCCCACTTGAGTGTAGGATTCCCAGACCCTTTCTTCTCACGTTTCTGTACTCCAGGGTGAATAAACAGATGTTCCTTTAAAAGCACATCTTCTTTTATTTATTTATTTAATTTTTTGAAACATCTTTATTGGAGTATAGTTGCTTTACAATGGTGTGTTAGTTTCTGCTGTATAACAAAGTGAATCAGCTATATGTATACATATATGCCTATATCCCTTCCCTCTTGTGTCTCCCTCCCACCCTCCCTACCCCACCCCTCTAGGTGGTCACAAAGCACGGAGCTGATCTCCCTGTGCTATGCAGCTGCTTCCAACTAGCTATCTACTGGTCGGAATGACCATCATAAAAAATCTACAAACAATAAGTGCTGGAGAGAGTGTGGAGAAAAGGGAACCCTCTTGCACTGTTGGTGGGAATGTAAATGGATACAGCCACTATGGAGAACAGTAAGGAGGTTCCTTAAAAAACTAAAAATAGAACTACCATATGACCCAGCAGTCCCACCACTGGGCATATACCCTGAGAAAACCATAATTCAAAAGAGTCATGTACCAAAATGTTCATTGCAGCTCTATTTACAATAGCCAGGACATGGAAGCAACCTAAGTGTCCATCAACAGATGAATGGATAAAGAAGGTGTGGCACATATATACAATGGAATATTACCCAGCCATAAAGAGAAATGAAATTGAGTTATTTGTAGTGAGGTGGACGGACCTAGAGTTTGTCATAAAAGCATATCTTCTTAACTTTTTGTTTCCCTCTATCTCACTGGTCTTTTGGGGATATCTAATCATTCCCTTAAAAGAAAAGGTTGAAAAGAAGGAAAGAATATTCTCAGTCATTCCCTGGGTCTGGTCCATGTGAATTCCCAGTAGACCTCTCCATGGGGCATCTGGTCATGTGCCTAGTGGTTGGAAACTTTTGAGATTTTCCCAAGGTTGAGAGTTAGAGACAAAAAAAAAAGTCTCTGTCTCTGGAAATCCTGTTACTTCCAAAAATCATACCCACTCCCATTTGTGCTGGTTCTTTCACTGAAGGAGCCCTGGCTGGACAATGGATCCAGCTCATTTTTGAGTGATATATTTTTAAATTTAAGGTTGTACTTTTCACATGAACTGGCTCAGGGCCAGACTAAACATGTATTGTTTTAGTGGGAGTGAAGACTGTAATTTTATCTCTTCTCTTAGTTTAATCTGCCCTTCTTCTGCTGCAGTGGTCCTGAACTGACAGATACTTCAGAGACAAAGGGAAAGGGTTTTTTGTGCCACTCTCAACTTTGAGATTTAAGGCCATATGCCATTTCCTCCATTTTCAAACAGCTTAGAAAGGAAGCCCAAAGGCTCAAATTCTAAGGAACTGTGATTTGCCAACCAGTTTGAACCAGCCTGTGAATGAGGTTTGTAAACTAAGAACAGTTTCCAGTGGGCACTCTCTCCCTTTTCCATAGGCTGTGTAATAATCTCCTTTCTAGAAGAAAGTCACAGAAGTCTGGGGCTGCTATGAAATTTTCAGCTGGCATCAGGCCAGAATGAGGGCTGAGAAGCTTGGAGTGAAATGTGGAGGTGGTGTGGCCTTTACAAAACAAACCCAGAAAGTCTTGCACTTAAAAAAAAAAAAATCCCAATTTAGAATCTAGGTTTCCACCAGTTTCAGAAATGGATACTTTCTGCTTCCTGCCCCCATCCTGACACAAGGGATGCTTTCTAGTTGTAGGGATTATAGAGTTGTAGGGGTAGTTATAGCTGTGCAGGTAGATGGAGCATTCCTTAGAGGAACTAAGAAAACTAGGGGGCAAATCCTGTGTATGCAGGAGAGGGAAGTGATGAGAATTGGTGTAACCACAAGAATTTGTGTCTCACAGGCTCATGAGATCATGGAGACACTAATAAGCACAGGTGGTCATAATGTTCATGAATAGAAAATCAGAAGAAAATTTCAGATCCAGAAAGATATTCTGGGCCTAAAATCCTTCAGGGCTAAGAATGTCCTCAAGTCAAACCGGGTTGTTTATTTGGGAGGATGTCAGATGTCCTTAGACCTCACATAGTTTAGAGATCAGAAAATAGGCACCCTGAAAGGTTGAGTTACCAGAGTTTGTGAAAGTTCTCTGTGTAAACGACTTGATTTCCAGAGAAATTTTCCCACCCAGTTTAGCCAAGACTAAAACTGGCTTCTTACCTACCCTTCACAGTCAGTGGGAGATGGTGGTCTTTTCTTTAAAAGCAAGTCCATCGTGCTCTAATTGGCCCCTGGTCAGCTGCCTTGTCTTTAGTGGCCAGGACTCTTCTTACCTGCCTGGTCTCTCTCTTGTAGGAGGGTTTATACTTTGCAATAAAGGGAAGGATGTCTCAAGTGAGCTGAAAAGACAGTGAAACACTCCTGATAGCCAGAAACCAAAATCAATACTGATGGTCCAGGTTTTGATAATCTGGGCCTACCTAGGGAAGACCTTACATGGCTGGTGAAGTGAAATGGCATATTATTTTGGTATGGGATCATAAGTATTCTACATGAATAAATTAATGTGCCTGCTTTCCCTACTGGTTATGACCTTCTCTTACAGTTAGTAGGGAAATGTAATGGAAAAACCATTTAAATATCATTCAGTATTATACATTTGTATAGCACTTAACAGTTAATGAGAGCACAGTGTTTCATCTGCTCTAAATGTCTGTTTTGTGAGGTATGTGTTCCCGTTTTCACAGATAAGGAAATTAAAAACATAGGGAAGAATTTGCTCAAGGGCAGTAATTAAGTGGCAGATGTAGGGCTTGACCCAGGGACTTTTTATTCCAATTCAAAATTTCCTTTCCATCTTAAAACAATTCAACTTTTCCAGGTTATGAGAAATTCTTCTCTAGGACCCTGGTGAAAGCAGACTTCACTCCCAGGCAGGTTAGATGCTTCTACTAACAATAACTACACCTTTTACCTTGCAGAACTAAACAACAGTAATGGGGGAGATTAGGGCAAGTAAAGTTGTATTAGAAGCAGGTGATATGTCAGGTCTTATTACATAAAATAAAAATATTGGGAAAAAATGTCTCTTCTAGTTATGTTGACATAATCAGTGGGAAGAGGAACTATGTTCCGAATGTTCTTTTGTCTCTACCTGTTGCTCTGGCTGACTTTGCTCCCCTGTGTACCGAATACTAACCCTAAACATTATGAGACTGAAGAGTGATGGTTGCCCTTCCATATTTTAGTTTCTCTGAGATCGTCCTAAGTTCAGCCTTAGAAAATAATTTGAAAATATATTATACTTCCCTACCCCATGGGGAAAACAAAAACATTAGATGAGTTAGTCCTTTTGAGGGATGAGAGACATACTATTTGTCTACCAGAAGGTGAAAAAAAAAGCATGAAGCTCCAATCTTCACGCAGAAACAAAATCTGAATGCTGACCATTTGGCCTGTTAAATCTTCTTTAAGTTACAGAGAGTCAAAACACCCCAGGAAAATACTCAGTTGCCCTCTCTCCATGTCAGAGGACACGGTGTAACCTACTTCTGTCATTTGGTGAGCAAGGATTGACGTGTGGGCATGTGGGTGAGGAATCGTGGTGGACGGTTGAAAATGTATTGCAACAGGGCTCAATCCAACAGCAAGTCAAAGGAACCGGAATGAACTTTGGAGGAAACACAGAAACGGTTGCCAAAAAGTTAACCCTCAATTGTAACGTCACAAAAGCACCTCTACAAGGGCTTCCCTGCTTGGTGCAGTGGTTGAGAGTCCACCTGCCGATGCAGGGGACACGGGTTCGTGCCCCCGTCCGGGAAGATCCCACATACCGCGGAGCGGCTGGGCCCGTGAGCCATGGCCGCTGAGCCTGCGCGTCCAGAGCCTGTGCTCCGCAACGGGAGAGGCCACAACAGTGAGAGGTCCGCGTACCGGAAAAAAAAAAAAAAAAAAAAAAAAGTACCTCTACAAAATGTCTGGCCATGCTGTTTCCGGAAGCACGAGCATTTGTCTGGAAAAAGGCTGCTCTCAAATCTTTGCTCCAACCTCCATCTGACTCTCTCTGAATCTGCCCCAAAGGAGAGAAGCAGGTTAGCTGCTTGATGTCACACCAGGGCGGAAAAGCATGGGCTTTCCAGACTGGACCCTGGCTCACCAGGCCTGAGGATGAGGTGGGACCCAGTGAAGTCATCTGTTCTATCATCCTGCCTTTCTCTAGTGGATGAAAACCTACCCTGCTTTCCGCAGCTGGCAGAGAAGTAATATTCTACACCTTCCTTCAGGCAACTCATTCCTTGGGGTAGCAACCCCACCTTCCTAGAAGGTCTTCTCACTTTTGAAACTGAGTTCCTCATGTCGCATCTTGTTTCAGTGCAGCTGGCTACCGTTTTCTAATAATATCAGACATCTGGGGACTGACGTTATCCCCCTCTCACCTCTGATCAGTGCTCAGACCAAGATGGCATCTCGTGCCCCGTGACAACCCGTGCCTTATGTTGCTGACACAGAGAGCTCCCCAGTGAATCCTCCATCCCAGAGAACAAGGTCTTGTTAAGACTATACCTCCTCTTTTTTCAAATATCCTCTTTCAGGTCATTCTCTGGGCAAGAGAGCTAACGAGTTCGTCTTGTGAGACTTCGATAAAGCTAATAATATTACATAGGAAACAGCGCAAAGGGTCAGGAGGTTAAAAAAAACCTTAAAAACTAGAATTAATTGATCTTCTACTGTGGACCACATGGACCCTCACAGTTAATCCTCAGGATGGTTCTTCAAGGTGGCTTTGGCTGGTGCTAGCTTTGTGCTTGAGGAAATGGAGCCTCAGTTCCATAGTGAATAGAAAAGCTGCAGTTCAGCGTCTTACTGATTCTAAGGCTACACACTCCAGGAGGGCAGGGGCCCAATGATGGGGAAGGGTTCCATGCCCAAGGTTACATCCTGTCCCTGCCTCTTCTTTTTTTGTTTTTTGGGCCACACCGCGTGGCTTGTGGGATCTTAGTTCCCCAGTCAGGGATCGAACCCATGTGAAAGCGCAGAATCCTAACCACTGGACCACCAGGGAATTCCCTGTCCCTGTCTCTCTTTGAATTTTTTGGTCCCCTCGTAGCCATAGGGACATAGCTCCACAAAACACAGCCAGGGCCCAGCTGGTTTGGGATTGGCAGAGTACTCTAAGCTACAGCCATGCTCAGACCCAGAGCCGCTACAGCCGGGACCTGCTTGCCGCCTGCCATGAGATTCTTCATGCTCTCTCACCAGAATGCCAATACTTCTGTTTTCTCCCTGAATCCTCCCCAAATGTTCTCAGTGTTATTCCCATCCTACAGATGGAGAAACTCATGTCCTGAGAGCAATGAAGGAGTGAAAGTTCACACTCTTTTTACCTCTTGGCTTTTGGGGGCACACTTGGGTCTTTCCCTTTCTTCCATTCTTGGTAGAGGCAAGGCAGCATGTCTCTCCTCTCCTGGACTGTCCTGGAGAATGGCCCTGCCTGGGAGGCTGGCCTTCACAATGCACCGAGCTGACCACGCCGCCAGACCTGCCGCTTTGTGGGACTGAAGATGTGGGTGTGCTCGGGAGGGGTGGAGAGTAAGTTCAGTAACCCTCCTGGGAGCTCCCACTGCCCTTGTGCCCACCTCCATCATGGGACTTAACTCTGTGAATTATGACTTTTTAAGCCCCTGTCTCCCCATGGGACCATGAGCTCCTTGAGAACAGGAGTTGCATCTTCTCATTTCCATCCCGAGCAGGTAGCATAGTTTGTTAGCATATAGTAGCTGTTCAATAAATATGTCATGGACGAGCGGAAGGAGAAACATGGCTGCCTCCTTCCTTACTGCTGAGATCACAGACTGCTCTATTCCATATGTTGTCAGGACCCCACACTCCCCTTGCTCACCTACCTCTCCCCACATTTTGCTGGCCCTTCTCCTTCTGGCCTGTCCCCATAGAGGGGCTGGCCCCAGGGAATAGAGGTAAGGAACCCAGCAGACTGAGCCATGTGCATGAGCATGATGCGTCGACTTGGGGGTGAGGAGAGAATGGTTTGAATTCTACTTTTCCAGGGTTTGAAGGGGAACTGTGTGAGTGACACACAGCAGCTGTTTCCACTTAAAATTGATTACCAAGTATCACTACAAATGGACTCAGAATTTAAAACAAAACTCCATGGAAATGAGTCATTCTAAATGGGTTGAAGGAAAGAAGTTTCTCCAGCTGAAGACCAAAGAGATCTCTGTTAGTCCTGCTTTCCCCCTACTGGACAGTCCTTCTAGAGGCTACGGTTCCCCTTACATTACAGAGATAAAACGAATCCCAATTCTTTCTTGCTGGCTGCTTGTCACGAATTTTAACCGGTCCTGAGCAAATGCCCTGGCACTGTCGGCAAAGCTGGAAGTACAATGTCGCCGGAGACGGAGGCGGCCAGGCTAGCCTCACTCTACTCTGGGGCAAGAGCCACACTCTTGGAGATGAACCTCAGAGCAGCCCTTGGACTCTATCACAGCCCTCAACAGTGAGTAGCTGATAGGCTGGTGGGCAGTGCCATTTCCATTAGCCCTTCAGCACCTGGGAAGTTAAACATAAAATACTGTTTGGTTTTTGATTTGTTCTTATTAGAGAATTAAGAGTCTAACTCATAGAAACAAATAAACTCAAGGTGTGATACTCAAGGAAATTTCAGAGAGCCTGGGGTTATTAATGACCATACCATGGGCAGTCTTCGTAGAAAGCCTGATAGAGGCGGCAAATCAAATACGGAAAATCAGTTTTTGAGAATAAATTAAATTTAAAACGCATCAGCTGTAAGGCCCCAGCAAAGACAAGTTATAGTACATCTTCTGGTCATCTAACTAATGGAAGTCACATTTTATTCCCATTGTACTGGCCACACATTACCGAGCTCTGATCTCTCTAAAATTAGATCTTTGCAAAGATATAGTTGGCTCATCTTGACAGGGCTGATGGGTGGTGAGAGCCTCTAGCAGCAACACACTCCATCTGGGAAGACTCTCTTCTGCTCAGCTCTATAAAGCATTCTTTGTGTTTCAAGAATTGATGTACTGCTGTACGGCCTGAGAAAACAAAACCCAGCGGTCCACTCCTCTTTTCTCCGCTGCTTAGCTCATAGAGTAGGTACACGGCTGGCCCTAAGCAACATCCATGTCACCTCCAAGGAGAACAGAGATGCCACTTAGTCCCTTTCCTACCTAGATTTGTTTAAAACCACGTGTGGCGATCATGAGTCAGGAACCATAAGATACTAAAGACCCAGGGGGTTGCTTGTCCTTTGGTCAAGGAGACTCGATAACACTTGTTGTCTGTACCGGTTTTAGGCTTTTATATTATCTTCCTTAATTGGAAGAATTCCCACTTGGGTAGAGCTAAAATAAACCCAGGGTTTAAAGGTTCCCTGGGGTAATGCTAAAATGCGTATTCATTGTGTGCCGGTAGAGTGAACGTGATCCCACGGCCCTGTGCTGTGGAAGGTCCTGGAGAAGACGGAGCCTGGGATCTGGATGGAGAGAAAAGGCCTCCAATGGCGTCCAGGAAGGACCTCTGGCTGATGAAAAAAGCCAGGAGGCAGCGAGGGGAGACGGTGACACCTAAGTCCCCTTGCCCAAAGCTATAGCCAGAAGGTTCTGTGATAGGTATCTGAGTGTCTGAGCCAGACAAATTGGGTTATACTTAGCTGAGGTACCCAGCACTGAGGGATGCTGGGGCGTTGGAGGGCGTTGCAGTTTGTTGAAACTGCACAGGCGAAAACATTCCCACATCTTTAAACACTGAAAACCACTTGCCACTCACGAGACCACATGGGCAAAGGGGGTTGCCAGCTTTATTTCATTTTCTTGATCGATCCACGCAACATTTACGATGTGCAATTATTGCATGTCAAGGAGCTTGCTAGGCAATGGTGATATGACCGTAATTGTGACATAGTTCTTGCCCTCAGACTTTCTCCTATTCTGGTGAGGAGACAAAAAGTAAACAGGCAACTTCAAGTCCTGTGCTCAGTGATCTGAGAGGGTCTGGATAGGAGTCTTCGGGAGCACACAGGACTGGAAGTTATTACCAAACTCAGTGGCAAGAGGACCTCTTCTACATTCACAGGAGAGCTGGTATGCAACAGAGTGTCAGGCAGACAATACTCCATGCAGTGAATTGCTCTGGAGATGGGCCCTTAAGACCGCACTGATGTTGATACCACAATGATATTAATAAAATGCCTAGTTGACCCCATATCAGGTGTGTAAATACGAAGTAATGCACTCTCGACATCTGATAGAACCCTGACCATCTGACTTGGACAGACAGTGAGAAAATCAGCCCTGCTGGGAATCAGTAGGATACAATGTATGCACTAAGGAATAGAGAAGAATGACGCTGGCAATATTAACTGCAAATTCATATTGAGCACTTAAAACAACTTACAAGTGTTACTGCATTTAATTCTCCCAGCAACCCTCCCAGGAAAGAAATGATCGTTATTTCCATCTCATAGATGAGCAAATCAAGACTCATGGAGGTCAAGTAGCTTGCATGGGCACAGTATCACACAAATAGTAAGTGGTGAACGTAGGAGTCGATTTTAGTTCTGGTCTTAGGGTTGTCATGAGGACTAAGTATGTGCGAAGTGCTAGGAATGGGGCCTGAAACGTAGCCAGCACCCGATGAGGGTGAACCATTATTACCAACACAGATAAATCTCGCCTGCAGATCTCTTCCAAGAGAAAAATAAATGACCTCCCCTCAAACAACCAACTTCATGCAGACCTCTCAGTGATTAAAGGCACTGATTACCTGCGCCTAAAGGAGAAAAGAAATGAGGCGAGAGCTTGCCAGCCCCCTGTGTCCAGCCAGGGTCAGGCTCGTGGTGTGCCGTGCAGGTGACCCTCCACGGAGCCGGCTCCATGATGCTCCGTGCCCAGGTAGAGCCCAGCGGGGGCCCTGGGAGCCCAAGGCGGGGACAACTCCCACCCCATTTGTCCCTCCATTTTCTCTTGGGCTGGATGTTTCAGTGTTACTGATTAAAAGACTTTCTTCAGTCAAAATCCTCCTGATTCCCACGCCAGCAGGAGGACGTGAGGTCTTTGGTGGGGCTTGGGGAGGGGGAGGGGTGGGGACATGCGGGGAACAGGTGAGATGTGACGAACCACACTTCCCAGCAGTGTTTTCCAAGAAGTAGGCATTCTGGGCACTGGAGAAAGCAGACATCTATTTTCTTTCTTTTAAAGAAAGCAGTTTCTACCAAATTCATTATTTCTAGAGAATTGATATGTTCTGTATTTCATTTCTTCCTTCTCTTCCCATCCCAATCTCTTTATAGGCTTATGCCACCCAGCAGGATTTCGAGAAGTTTGTTACAACCGCCAGCAGTGGGGCTGGATGTTGATATCTAGTCATCTTTTTATTTTTACTTTTTATTAGACAATCTACCTTTAGAAACTCTACCTAAGGTTGTTTCTCCACTGACTAATAAATACTCCTGCATGCATTTCACCCTTCTTTCAACAAATCAAGACTGGGATATTTCAAAGGGAAGATGAGAAATCAATTAAAATTGTATTGAGAAGAAGCTGTCATTATTGCAATCTTTAAAATAAGAAAGATAAGCAGCATTTTTGTATTATTTCTCTGAGGAACTCAAAGTAACGTTCAATTAGCCCTGTGAAGTACATACGAGAGAAATGTGATTAGGTGCCCTTTTCTCACGAAGAAACAAACACGGAGAGGAAAAGTGATGTGCTCGTTCAGAATACACAACCCAGTCAAGCAGAACTTGTAACTATACACAGACCTCACAATCAGCCAGTAAATGTAGTAGGCAACCTCCAGAAGCACACATTGGACCAAAGAAACCAAAACAACTCAACAGTCCCAAATGGCTGGCCTTTATGGGGCATGAGCCTTGGACTTGCCGGGGTTCCCACCCCTTCTCCCAGACATGGGGTGGAGTCTCACTTGTCATTCCTGGTCTTTACTTAGCCTGTGATACCCATTTCTGTTGCCTGCCTGAGAGTAAGGTACAAGCAGTGGACACAGGTTGGACACAGGACCAACTCAAATATTATGACAGGGAAGCAAAGGGACAGGTGAAGACTATCAGCCCATTTCAGAGTTAGGAAAATAGAAACACAAAATAGGAAGTCATTTACCCATAGTTCCTCCAGGCTTCTACTCTCTCTGCTACCATTTTGCCCCGATAATCTTGCAGATGTTTCCTGAAGATCTTAAATTTCAGTTGCAACAGAAATCCTTAGTGGCTTGTTACTCTCACCACTTAGCTTTCCCCCCAGCATATCTATCCTTTAGGAATTTGTGACTTGCGACAGACTGCAAATGTCAGATGGGGGAAAAGAAAAATGATAATAATACACTGGGAGTTGTAGCCTCTTTGCTAATTCACAGAAGCCGTTTCCAGAAAAATATTGCCTGCTAATTAAACAAACCCTTTTTTTTTCTGACAGATGAAAACATGGGAAAAATCTTATCCCATCAGTTGGAGAGCAGCCACTGCCCTGGGAGGTGGCTTCTTTTTCTAAGGGAATTGACTCCTTGGGAACAGCCGTAAAAAGCTTTTACAGTAGGTAGAGCTCTGATCTTCAAGCCACATGACAAACCTTAACTAATTAATATACCCACTCCCTGTGGGGAGGTATCATTCATTAGCACCACTGCTTCAAGGTCTCTGCCATGACGCCCTACAAACACGAGTTGTCTGCCATTGGAGGTCCACACAGTTCTCTGCCACCTGGATGGCCACTCTGTGCCTGGGACTGGCCTGGTGTATAGTAGTTGCTCAATAAACACTGCTTGGATGAATTTACTGCTTATCCTCTACACGCTACCACTTCAATGGCAACAAGCTCCTGTTTAGAAGAAGAGGAAGTTTCTGTGTTTGAAGTATTGTATTTGAATTGTATCCCCTCCAAAATACATATTCGAGTTCTGATCCCCCGTACCGGTGAATAAGGCTTATTTGGAAATAGGGTCTCTGCAGATGTGATCAAGTTAAAATGAGGTCATCCTGGGTCAGGGTGGGCCCTAACTCCAATGACTGTTGTCTTTATAAGAAGAGGGGAATTTGTACATAGAGACACAAATGCGCGGGGAGAAGACGATGTAAAGACGAAGGCAGAGATTGGAGCAAGGCATCTACAAGCCAAGGAAGCCAAAGAGTACCTGACAGCAACCACCAGAAGCTAGAAGAGGCAAGGAAGGATTCCTCCCAGGGCCTTCTGGAGGCAGCATGGCCCGGCTGACGCACTGATTTCCAAGGTCTGGCCTTCAGAACTGTGAGGGGATACATTTGTGCTGTTTTAAGCCACCCAGCTTGTGGTACTTTGTTACAACAACCCTGGGAAACCAATCCATGAAGCTTATGACAGATCAGCAAGAGACCCTTTGGGGAATGAGACAGGAAGCTCTGATCACTTTTGCTTGGAAGCTCAGTTTACTTATGGCCTCCACTGCAGGGCAAGGCAGTATCATAGCAGCTCTGTCAGAGTGGTGGTAAGAGATACGGATGGGAAGAAAGGGAAGTGTGTGAAATTTACTGAGGCCTTCCCTTTGTGCCCAGGAGCCCTCTGACCCAGGTGGGTCTGTCTGGTCTTCAAATATGGCCCCCCTGAAGTCCTTCACGTTCCAGGAGGTGTTTGTCCCGGGGTTAGCTCCTCTTGGCATGTTCACCGTCATGGATACCACCAGCCACCTATTGACAGGCTGCCCTTCATTTCGGAGCTTCAAGCTCTTACTCTGCGTGATCTATATCCTGTTTCTGGTGAGACAAATGGGTCTGCTATGGGCACTGCTGTCTGTGTGTCAGGTATGCTCTAGGACATTTCCCCTCACATTAATCATAATCACTGAGGTCCGAAGAGTCAGCTGAAATAGTACATCCATTGCTCTGAAGTATATTCCTTCTTGTAACTAAGGAATATTTAGAACTTTAAGTAATTTTGGAATGTCAGTGGTTCTTGATCATGATTTTTAGCTCCTTAGGAAGACTCTGGAGCACGATTCTTAGACTTTTTAGGGGGCAGACCCTTTGAGAGTCTAATGATGTTATGGAGTCTCTCTAGGTGGACATCCATACAACATCTGGATGATGCTTTAGGCCCTGGATCCTGAGCTAGGAATTCCTGCTCTGCCCTAGGTGGATCGTCTTTTTCTTCATCTCAGCTTATCAAAAGGAGAAGCTGCTTGGCCCTTCCAATGACTTTTCAGAAGAGGAGTCCTGGCCTCTGGCTTTTGGGAAGTTAGTGGAGGAGCCCTGACCTTTTGGTTGATCTCAGCTGACTTTTTCCTTGATTTACATAATTCACCAGTAGGAAAGGTTAATATCATTTGTCAACTTGACTGGGCTACGGGGTGCCCAGAAATTTGGTCAAACATTATTCTGGGTGTATCTGTAAGAGTGTTTCTGGATGAGATTAACATTTGAATCAGCAAACTGAGTAAAGCAGATTGCTCTCCCCAGTGTGTAAATATGTATGGATATCTCCTGCTTATTCTCTTTCTCTGAAGAGCCCTGACCAATATAACCAGGAAAAGAGGAGTCAGAATCTGTACCTCATTTTGCCTGTGAACTGCTTCTTCCTCAGTGGATCTAGGCCCTTCGTGTGTGTGTGTGTGTGTGTGTGTGTGTGTGTGTGTGTGTGTGTGTGT
>NW_021703767.1:119596350-119660491 GCF_005190385.1 Monodon monoceros | reverse complement strand
TGTGTGTGTGTGTGTGTGTGTGTGTGTGTGTGTGTGTGTGTGTGTGTTTTCAAAGTAGAAATTCCAAGGCTTACTTTTAGGGTGTTAATTAGTGCAAAATAGATTGCCTACAGATTAACAGAAAGAAGAAGTCTTCCAGACAAGAGTGCCTGACATGGTCCTCACAAGCTGTAATCATAAAAGATGGTTGTGTTTGCTTTGTTTCCGGCACATGGATCCATTTATAATACATATGCGCCCTGAGGAAACTAATATTTTTTAAATGGATTCTTGAAGCTGGTTTATGTTAGTCTTCAGTTTGGCAGCCTAAGAAAATGGTTACCTAATCTTCCAATTATTTAGTTGGCCCTATGTACTTGGTCCCAATGTATCCATTTCTCTTTGCATTATATTTATCAGTCTGTTTTTGGTGGTGGAGGTGACAGTCCAGGTTGAAAGTTCCTTCCTGTGCTGCTCTTTGCTGTTATCATCACCTCTCTCCTTTGCTCAACTTAAAACTCCTGCTCCCCTGGGAAAGGACAGAGATGGGGTCAGGGAAACCACAGCAGCCTTCCTTGAATGAGACTTATGGAACAAGTGGGAGCACCGTGGGGTCGTTGTAACGTTCCCCAGGCAACCGGTGAGCCCGGTCTAGGTCTTTCTCTCCATTCCCACAGTCGCCCTGCTTCCCTGAAGCTCCACCAGTATAGCCCGTTGGGAAAGCACCCTGCAGTCAGACCAATCTGGGCTTTAACTGCAGTCGGGGCCCTTCCTCTTACTAGTGTGTGACCCTCGTTGGGTGAATTCCTCCATATCTGGAAGCAATACCTGTCTCCTGGGGCTGAGTGAGGACAGTGTAAATGTAAAGGCCCTCGGGTGGTGCTGATACAGTGTGGGTGCTTAGTAGATAGAAGCTGCTTCTCTGTTCATCTTCATTAAGGCTCTCAGGGCAGCCTCTTAGAGGCTACTTCTCCCGCCTCCAACACGGCTGTCAGCTTACTCTTCTTAATGTCATCAAAGATCTTCTATGGAAAATATGTAAAAGTTCCCCAAATCCTTTACTCTGGTTGGTCAGATTATGGACGACCTGCTGTTTTCTTTTTATGTGCTTCTGTCTCTTCTCATTGACCAGAAAATAAATAAATAAAAGCAAGCCTCTATCACTTCTCCTTTTTCCACGGCGGAGAGAACAGTTCCAAGCCTGCTCTCCATTGGCCCTGGTTGAATTTGTCCTCATTGGCTATGTCACTATGTCACTTAACCTCCCTCAACCCTAGTTTCTCCTCACTTATAAAAGACTGTTTGTGCAAGGACTGAATGGGAAAATGCACGTAAAATACCCAGCACAGTGCTTAAGCAATGAGAGCTTTGAGTGCCAGGAAGTGCCTGAAATACTGGCCTTGCTAAGGGTTTGTTAACAGATCTGCAGAATATAGTCAATTACATCTCTCATTTCTTCACCCTCCATAACCCAAAACTTCTCCCTTGGCCTCAGTTCAGACAGAGCTTACTGTCAGGTTGGGTTCTGTTCAGGCAGGGTCAGCTTGGCTGTCCTTTTCGTGTCCCCTCTGTCTCTGACTGCAGACTCCCAAGACCAGGGACCTGCCTTATGTGCCACACATGCAAATCAGGATCAAAAGCTTCCTTACCTTTGCTAAGGGTGAAGGTGCCGTGGGCAGGAGTAACTGAGAGGACCAGATACACCTGGACGGCCTTGGCCTGTTCCATAGGACAAGACATCCCCTTGGGCTCTGCAGTGTGTTCAAATCTTTGAAAGCCCGTGGCCTCGTGCCACTCAGGATTATCAGCAGGGGGATCAAAAGGTACAGTAATGGACTGTTCATCGGTGCCTTGTCAGCAACTGTTTAAAGTGAATCCTTCAGACACAGAGGGTGTGTCAGCCATCACTCGCGCAGGTTCTGAAATGTGCTGACGTGCCCTCAGTCAGTCCTGAGGCACTGCAAATGTGTCCTGGCTAAAGTTTTGCTTAATGTTTTTGCTTTAGGAAGGATGAATCTATTTTCTTATAGTTGAAGCTCTGATACCACTTGGTTTTCTCTTCGTGCACGCAACTGTTCTGTGAGTGCTTTATGTATTTGCTCGCACATGAACATTCATAGAAAATTCAATAAAAAGTTCGCTATAATGAAAAGGAAAAAACCGTACAAACCTTGGATGTGCAGTGAAAGGAGGTTTCGACTGTCTTTGGACCCAATTATTGGAGAAATGAATACTTTGAAGGAGCGGAGGAAGGATTAGAAGAAATTTCTCCCTACGTCCATTTCATCCTCTGTCGGCCTTTCTGGGTATCTCTTCTTCCCAGGTACCTGTGGGGCGTTTGGGTTTCATTCTACAAAGAGTTTCTAGTTCTGTAGGCATTTCTGAAGTGACTTAGTGTTAGTACCTGAACAGGGACACATTTTGTGGCAAGTAAAGAGGCTTCTTCTGGAGAAAGGAAAAAAGATCTTTTCTCGGAATAGTATTGGAGGAAATCGTTGACCTGAGTTGTGGTAACAAACCTCAACTGGGTACTTAACTGTGCTAGATGACCCTATTATGTTTTTTTAAAGAAGATTTGCTTTTCTTCCCTGAAATGACTTGCCTTTCTCCCCTTCAGCTTCCTGCTCCACCTTCATTGTCAGCTGATGACCTCGCCACGTACTCTACTGAAAACAAAGAGGAACCAGAAACTGTACCAGACGGGAGCCCCTCCCCTTCCCACCATCAAACTCTCACCCGTCTGGCCTACGCTCTCCTCCTCTGCTCTTCTTTCTTCTGAGTGTTTGCCCTGCCCCCTCAAAGGCCAGTCCCTCCTCCTGGGATTGGGAGTCCATCCTCTGACACCTTTTCAGGGAATCCTTTTTTTATTCACTCTTCAGCACTGCTGTCTCCCTCCCTCCCGAATCATTTCCATCAGCTACAGACCAATGCGATCTGGCATCTTCCATATTTAACTTTCCTCCATATTTTGCCCCATTTCTTTGATTCCTTTTAGAGCTCCAATACTCAGAAGAGTTAATTTATGCTCACTACCTTCACTTTCTCATTTGTATTCACTCTTCAATCTAGCCCCAGCCAGCTTTTGCCCCTGTCACTCCACTGAATTTGCTCTAGTCAAGGTCAACCAATGACTTCTGTGGTGCTAACTCCAAAGGACGCTTCTCTGTGTCCCTCAGCCCCTGGCACAGTGACCATCCTTCTCCACACACCCTGCTGCCTGACTTCTCAGGTTTCTGCACCCTCTTGCCTCCCCACCTGCCATTCATGGGCCTATCCTTTGAAGTCTTCTTTGCAGACTCCCATCCCTCTACTTAAGTCTAAAAACTGGTATTCCTGGAGGGTCTGTCCTGGGACCTCCTATCTTCCCCCAAACACCATCTCTCTAGGTGATCTCATCTATGGTTTTAAATAGTGTCTAGAGATTAACAAATCACATATAACAAATATTATATCTCCGTATGTTTTCTGAGCTCTAAATGCATATATCCAGCTGGCTACTTACCTTTTCCATTGGCCAATCTCAAACGTAACTAATCTAAACCTGAACTCTGGATTCCTCCCTGTCCCCACCAGTCTTCCCTCTCTCAGTAAATGACATCACCAGCCACATGGTGGCTGCAGCCAGAAACCTGGGAGGTCAGTCTTGATTCCTCCTTTTCCCTCACCCCACTCCCCATACCAATGCCTGAAAGTCCTGTGATTCCACCTCCAGACTAGATTCAAGGCACCACGATTCCCTGCATCCAGGCCACCGTTGTCTCTTGCCTGGACTAATACAACTGCTTCCTAATTGGTCTCCCAGATGCCATGCTCACTCCGCACAGCATAACCGGAGTGATCTGTAAAAAAGTAAATTAGATCCCAAGATTGCCCTGCTTAAAACTCTTTGATGCATGTTTATTTCACTTAGAATAAAGTCTACCCTCTTCAGCCTGGCCTCCAGGCCCTGCGGGATCTGCCTTCCTCACCAGATTTCCCTTGGACCTTGTTCCTCAGTCATTCTCTCTCTCAGCCACACTGGCTGCCCTTCTGTTTCTTAAACATGCTAAGCTCTTTCCCTGACAAGTCTTTGCACGTGCTGTTCCTTCTGCCCGGAACCCTCCTCTCAAAGCTCCGCAAGAGCCTGGGTCCTTCTCATTTTTAGTTTCTGAAGGAAAGCTCTTCCCCGACTGCCTTTAACGTAGCTTCTCCCCACTATGGTCCCTCTCCATCACGGTAAAAAATGACCGACTCTGTAATTATTCCACTTGTTTGATTTGTTTTATTCCCCTGCTAGATTGTTAGGCTGCAAGCTACATGATAAGGGGGGCCGTGTCTTCTAGCCCCAGCCCAGGTACAGAGGCTGGCGCTTAGTAGGCACTAAATAAATACTCGTAGAATCAATAAGGTGTTATATGT
The DNA here is from genome assembly GCF_005190385.1 of Monodon monoceros. Lineage (NCBI taxonomy): Eukaryota > Metazoa > Chordata > Mammalia > Artiodactyla > Monodontidae > Monodon > Monodon monoceros. Next base: position 119,656,114 of record NW_021703767.1, on the reverse strand, counting down.
TTGCGCACTTAAATCAACAGTCACGTGTGTCTCTGCCTCAGGGGTCCATTTTCTCTTGCCTGTGTTCACAGTTCTTACAAATGGTGATAGAGGACACTCATCTACCTTGTGGTGAAATAAAGTAATTTTTTTTCATCAGCAGTCATGATCCCCTTGAATCTGTCAGCAGACATGGGTTCAGAGATAAGTCTCTTTAGGATAATCTCTGTTGAAAAAGCTCAGAAAGGGTCCTTGCAAGTATTCTGAGAGTACAGTGGAGAGCTGGAAACACATTTTTCCAGAACTTCAGCTAGAACTCTCGCTTGCAGAAGCTCCTTCAGACAGGAAAGAAAGAGGAAGGAAGTCTAAAGTCTCCAAAAATTGCAAATGATAAATCCAAGTGAGAGCTAAACTTCCTCTCTTAAAAAATCACAACCTCCCACCATGAAAGAAAAAAATCTATAAAAGTAGACTTGTGGGTGTGAGGTAGAGTGGGGCGAGTGAACAGTAAGGGAACTTGACTAGTAAACGTGGGGAATAAAGAAGAAAACCATCTTAGACACTGGATCAGACAGTGCGAAAAGAAGTTCCTTAGTACAGCGCCATATGGAACAACTATGAATTTTAATTCAAGAGAAGGAGACAGAGGTTTTGTCTCTTTAACTTTTTCCATCTCCTCTTATTATTACTAGTAGATTGATCCCATTTCTTGGGCCCTGAGGCTTTTCTTGTTTCCTGTCATTAGAACTTAGAAGTATTTTCCTCTGTTCCCAGCCCCACCCGCTTCATTACTCTTAGTTCTTCCACAAACATCTGTGGTCACCTACTGGAGATAGAGAAACAGCCTCTAACGTCTTTCGTGTTCAGTGTACTTGAGGGTAATACTCTGAATGTAACACAGGATTAACAGGACATTCTGATCTCAAAATTTTTGTGTTTGCACACTGATCCAGAATGTGGTAGTAACTAGATTTTCCAAGCTATCTAGGGGAAAAATAAAGTACATGTAATAACTTTTGTGAGAAGCAGTGCCAGTTCTTCTAATTTCATTCTAAACTCTTTGAGCACTAACTAGTCCAATCCCCAGCTTTCACGTTCCACTAAAAGTTGCAAACCTGGGGCTTCCCTGGTGGCACAGTGGTTGAGAGTCCGCCTGCCGATGCAGGGGACACAGGTTCGTGCCCCGGTCCGGGAAGATCCCACATGCTGCGGAGCGGCTGGGCCCGTGAGCCATGGCCGCTGAGCCTGCGTGTCCGGAGCCTGTGCTCCGCAATGGGAGAGGCCACAACAGTGAGAGGCCCGCGTACCGCAAAAAAAAAAAAAAAAAAAAAAAAAGTTGCAAACCTGGATGAGCTATTCTTACTAAGAAAAGAAAGGTTCTGAAAGGCTCCTCTCTTCCTGATTGCAATGTGTGTCAACAGAGGGAGTTTTTCTACATAAACGTATCTGCTCCTTGTGTAAGTACTATCTGTTTTTCTTGCCTGTGATAATAGATACTTATTTTAAGCAATAATAGATAGATATCTAGAAATCAGAGTCTCAGCTGTCTTTAAAAAAGTAAACTATTACATATGTTACTGTAATGGTGGATACATGTTATTCCATATTTGCCAAAACCCATAGAATGTACAGCAGAAAGAGTGGAACCCAATGTAAACTATAGACTCTAGTTAATAATAATGTATCAATATTGGCTCATCAGTTGTAACAAATGTGCCACACGAATGCAAAATAATGATAGGGGAAACTATGTGCAGAGAGAGGTGAAGTATATGGGAACTCTGCTCAACTCTGCTCAAAATTCTATAAACCTAAAACTGCTCTAAAAAGTAAAGTCTAGTAGTTAAAAAAAATACAAAGTAGTTACAATCCCTCTGGTTTCAAGATCTTTCACGATATTAAAGATTGTTTCACAGAACCATTCTGAACAGCCTGAAAACACAGCAACAGTAAGCCATAAAGAATCAGGTGAACTCTGCCATCTTAAACGGGTGCTGACGTAACACTGGAGTCTAGATGCCCCAATCATGTCCGACACATTCCCCTTCCTTCATCTCCCTGATTCAAAACCCTACACAGTATTCTCAGCCCAGTTCCCTGAGATCCTCTTTTTCAGAACATCCAGTTCTCCACCTGGAAGTAATATTGTCACCATTGCTGGAACTTTCCCAGCTTCCACAAGTTGTACACAGGGCCTCTCCTGTTTCTGGCACAAGTGAGCTTTAGCTGCTGGAGGATATCTGGGTTGTTCTCCCTGATTAGCTTGATCTGTTCCCCCATTACCCTATTTGTTATGGACCCGAAAGATTGTTAGAACAGTACCTGGATTTTTCCTTGCTGATAATGCTGCTCTTGCCTGGCTGCAAGTGTGCTTGTTTTGTGCAGTTTTAGTACTCTGCATCAACTTTGCTTGACCACATATGACCCATTTAAACTTCTCGTCAAAGAGCCCTGAAAATATGACCTTATTGCCTGATGTGGGCCCCAAACTTTCCACTCAAGTTGATCTTTGCATGTGGCACTTGCTCTAAAAGGGTCAGGAATGCCAACAGCTGACTTTCAAGAGTCCAACCATTTAAGAACAAGGACCTGTTTCTGAGCCTCAGTATAGCCGTGACCCAAACAACACATTGCTCCATAATGCTGACAAAAAATCCTACCGTATAAGGAATGTTTCCTATTTAGGGCAACTTTTTACGGATCTAGTAATCTATTGTCCCTTGAAGTGTGTGTGTGTGTGTGTTTGTGTGTTTGCGCGTGCACGCACACGTTTGGGGTGGAAGTGGCGGCAGGGGAGTTGATGCAAAAGGTGAGAAGCTGAGCCCGGGGCAGAACAGGGTACTCAGTAAAGCCAGGAGGAACAAAATAGCCAAAAGGAAAAAATGAATAACTTGTAGACCCTGTAAAGGAAACTCCCCTGTGTGTTGGCAGCAGTGGATCTCTATTGACATGAAATTTAAAATCGTTGATTAGCGAAACAATTTTGATTTCCCATCAGATTCTTGGGGGGGGAGGGTGGTTACACGGGAGAAGCTGGGCACACCTGTGTGCACGACCCTTTGCCTCCCGGTGCCCACCTGGCGGGGTCTCGGGTCACCTCCAGGCCCAAGGAGCAACCTTTCTCTTGCATTCGTCTGCGCAGCCTCCCAGCTGTTCCCCTTCAGGAAGGGCTGGTCCCGTCCTCCGCGGGAACTACGGGGTCCTCGCTGGAGGGACCTCAGGAGCCCGGGGCCCACGTCCCTGGGCGCGGCTCCCTTTCCCCACAGCTTTTCTTCGGCACCCGTACCTGCAGGCTTGGCTCTGTGGGGTTTTTTTCTCCGTAATATAGGAGGGAGGGTAATTAGAAGGAAATCCTGAGAAAGAGCTTTCAAAATACTTTTTACAAAAATGCTGGAGGTGCAATTCTAGGAAAAGTGGAATTTGACCGGGCTATGACCCGCCACGCCAGGCTTTGAGTCCGAGGTGGAGGAAACAGATGGTGAGGTGAGGGACCGTGTGTGCCACCTGATGGGTTGGCCAGGGCCATCGGCGGGACGGCACAGCATCGGTGGGAGCCGTGTGAGCAGAGGGCAGCCCAACTGCGTTTTAAACCAACATGAACTTGAGGGCAGGAGAAGAAAAGGATAAAGCGCTATTAATGGGAAGTCAAGACGTTTGTGAACGGAATGAGCTCAGTCATTTTATTTTAAATTCAGTGCCAAGCGGCGGGGAGTGAACTTAATTAGTTTCAAGTCTCACCTTCAACACTGGGGACAGGTAGGTCATCAGAGGCCAAAAGGGACAGTCTCGACCGTCTTGGTCCATTTCTGACGACTGTGACCAACAGTCAACTAATCAGACCTGAGCTGCGGAATAAATGACACGTGGACATATCTCTTTTTCATTAATTTTCATCTAAAAGTAGTTTGGATATTATTTTGAGGGTGTCTCTTTAAGCACAAATTTATTATTAATGGCTAATATTTTAGGATACGGTTAGCTACATTTCCTTGGGTGTCAAGCACATGCTGTTTCCTGAAAATCATTAAAGGTCTTCCTTCTGTTCGTAGGAGTGACACATCCCATTGTCTTGTTTCCACAATGCTTAACTGTGTTATAGCAAATGCCAATAGTGAACTAACTCTCCCTTTGAATGTTTCAAATGTGACTTTTAATTAAGTGTATTAACCTGATGAATCATCACTTGAGCAGCAACTAAAATAAGATTATAGGCATTTTCAACTTTTGGATGTCCACAGAACGTGAAAAGCACTTTATGAGGCTTGCATTAATGCATATTTCATTATAATGTAATTCTATATTAGATATTCCACTTATGCATAGAGCCAAAATAGTTTCTGCTCTGTAGCGATGCTGATTTAAATGAGTAAACCACAAGGATGGAGAAAGCTTAACTCTTTGTGTCTCTCAGCATGGTCGTGCTTACAAAAGAATTCTCTGGGGGCAGAATTTCACCTTTAGTTAGTGGAGAGAGTACAGCATGTATGTGTCAGGTGGGACGGGGTAAGAAAGAACGGATGCAGCATTTCTTCTGCACATTAACTGATTAAGGATAATCCTGAGCAAACCCTGAGCACTTTCCCTTTACTCCACATAGACAGCTGATCAGTTTCGCTGCACCGAGCAGTCAGCAAGGCCAAGTTGCACACAAGAGGGTTGTGAGGGGCTGGTGGGCTGCCTTGACCACCTGGATAAGAAGAACACCTGCAACAGAAGTGCATAAAGAAACCGTGGGAACTAAATGGATGGCTCTCTGCAAGGCTGCCATAAAGCACCCTGCACATTATTACTAATAGACCTTTTACAATTTTTATAGCTTCCCGAGTTATTTTTGAGCCAGTGCTAGCATTCAATTATTTCCTGTTGAATAAGGAACAAAACAGGCCTAAAGACTGAAAGGAAAAGCTGCTGAGGGGAGTGATCTCTCCAGATGGAAGTTTTCTGGCAGATCGTGATTTGTGACTCAGAATGAGCCCAGATCACTGCGCCATATGGATGGCAGCAGAGCCTTTAGACGCTGACTCAGCAGACTTCTGAATCCCTACTATGCGTCAGTTATTAGCTGGGCCTTGGGAAACAAAGATGAGTAAGCAACGGTATCTGCCACCAAGGAGTCCATTCATTCATTCATTCATTCATTCTTCGACATTTACTGAGCATTAATGATGTGCATCGTATATTGGGGGACTTGAATATGTAAACAGAGAGTAAATTACCATATGGTACTATGACAAAGTCAGTTGTAAAAATAGGGGAAAATGCTTCGCAAGGATGGAGGTGGAGAGAGAGACTAATTATATCTGGTGTTGTCATAGCAAATTGATAAAGTGACCTTCAGCCTGAATTTTGAAGATGGATTAGTGGATTAAGGAGTGGTATTGGTGGGGCGGGAGGAGGGCAAGGCCCTTTCATTTCCTAGCAAAGGAGTAGTATGAGCAAAGTCACAAACTTAAGGATTCATGCTTGGGAGGAAAAATAAGAAAATAAGAAATTGATCGTGGATAAAGCTTGTGGCTTCATAGACAGGAAGTGGAACTAGAGAAATAACTTCTTTAGGATCTTCAATGTCATGTTAGAGCTTTAGCTTTATTCTATATACTGGAAATGGCAATCCCAGAGCTTCCCCCTTTCTACCCTCATGGCAGATGTCCCCAGTCTGCCATGAATGGCGTTCTTTCCTGCTGAGCCCAGGCCAACCCATGGAATCTTTCTCTGCACAGGGCTTTAGGAAGCCCCCTCCACCTTGCTAGGATTGGAACATAGGAAAAGTATATTCACTCTCCTTGCTGTAGGCAAAGGAAGTATTCTAAGGTTTTTAAATCTAGGAATGACAAGGTCAGATTTGATTATTGGGAAGCCTATTTTACTAGTACACTAGAGAATGGATTGGAGTGGGCAGAATCTTGAATCAGAAAAACCAGTAGTAAACTGTTTAATAGTTTAAGCCATTGGTTCTCAACCCCGGGTACACATTGAAATACCTGAGTGCTTGTTAAAAATACCTTGTACCTAGGTCCCAACCCCAAACCAATGAACCCAAATGATTCACGTGTGCCCAAGGGTTGAGATCCACTTGTCTGGGTATTAGTTAATGAGGACATTTATTAAACGTAATAGGTTTTATCTTCCTTCATGATGATCTTGGAGAGGGGAGAAGATGACTTGGGGAAGATGGGAAAGGATTTGCCCTTGTTTGGCCTTTATTCAAATAGTAATAACTAATAATGACTGTGCTTTCTTGGCAGTCTTCTGTGTGTTTATGTGTTTGCTAACTTATATGCAGATGTATCATTTCACTTGATCCCCACATTAATCCTGTAAATATGTATTTATTATTCCCAATTTACAGCTGAAGTAACCACATCTCAGAGACCTTAAGTAACTTGTTTATGATCACAGGGTACTCTGATGCCAAGAGTTATATTCTTTTCACTCCTCCATGTTACTTTCAGGACTTGTAATTTAAATCATATATAAAACGCAGGAAATACATTAGAAGAAATAAGAGCAGTTGAGGAGTGTATTGTTACTCTTAGGTATGATCAAGTTCACTTTCGGGAACTAAAACCTGAGCCTCTTGCTCTGTCAAGTAGGCTGGGCTGGCCCTGTGGCTCAGGAAATGGGTGACTTTTAAAAAAATTTATTTTATTGAAGTATAGCTGATTTATGCTGTATACCAAAGTGATTCAGTTATACACATATATACATTCTTTTTCATATTCTTTTCCATTATGGTTTATCACAGGATATTGAATATAGCTCCCTGTGCTATATAGTAGGACCTTGTTGTTTACCCATTCTATGTATAATAGTTTACATCTGCTAGTCCCAAACTCTCAATCCATCCCTCCCCCAGCCCACTTCCCCCTTGGCAACCACAAGTCTGTTCTCTATATTTGTGGGTCTGTTTCATAGATACGTTCATTTGTGTCATATTTTAGATTCCACATATAAGTGATATCATCTAGTATTTCCTTCTCTGTCTGAGTTACTTCACTTAGTATAATAATCTCTAGGTCCATCCATGTTGCTGCAAATGGCATTAAGGAAATGGGTTATTTTATACCTACTGTAATATTTTTATGGAGGACTGATGGGAACATCAGTGTTTCCCTCTGGTCCGGACAAGGTAATTCCCACCCACCAGGAACTGTGCTTTCACTCTGTGTCCTGGTTGGCCTAAATCCTCATTGTATGCACATCACACCATTGCCCTGACTAGCTGCGTTTGCTTGGTTGTGATTCCTGTGAACAGATAGTACAATGAAACCTCTAAAATTAAAAGACACATTAGGTCCTTTTGCAAATGTATATAAAACTTGGATTTGTCCGACCAATTGTTATTTAGCAACCAATTAATGCTCCGAGGCTACCTAACTATCCAGATCATTTCAGAACTAATAAGCTGGAAACTAGTGATTCACAGGAAGCACTAAGTTCTGACTTGGTCTGAAACTTCAATTCTATTATCTCTCTATATACAACAGAGACAGCTAGAATAGCCAGCAGCCATGACATGAGTTGAATTTGACAACCTGTATCTCATCTACAATCCAGCAGGCTGCTTCCTGGCCTGGGTGATTGGCCGTGAAGGTTGGGCTTGAGGAAAGCATGTTACTGCAGCTAGGTGAGCCCCATGGCTTGTCCTGGTAATAAAAGCCACCAGCAGAGGAACACAAGACAGAGTGCAGAAGTCCCTAACTTTGTCTAAAGTCTTCAATTATCAGATTGTATTAATTCCTAACAACGGAGCCAAGTAAGTGTTGTTTTATTCATTTGTTACGTTTTACTCTCTCAACAAAATCTTATGCATTTCGTTAGCGTCTGTTTTTTTTTTTTAATTGCAAGGAGACCCTAGGACCTTGGCTTTCTAGCTGTGTTCTGTGGAGCCCCAAGATTCCTTGCTGTATGGGAGGGACCTCAGTGCATGTCATGGGGAGGAGAAGAAGGTAGGAGAGAGGGTTGGGCTCTAGGATGTTCATCCCATCTTCAATCCGAGCAGTTTTGCTTTTACTAATTTTATATTTGAAAAAAAAAAGAAAAAGCTGTAATTGGTGTGAAGAGCACTGAACGAGACGTAAGAAATCCCTGGGTAAGCACCTGCATGGGTCGACCAATTGGACTTCTTTTAATTGTCTGGAAATTCAATTTTGACCCTGTGCATGTCTGAAAAAGTGACCCGAACATAGCAGAAAAGAGGTGTCACAAAGCTCATGAACTTGACTCTCGGGAGAGATCTGGATCTACCTACATGCCCTTATACCATGACCGTGGAGTTAAAACAGGTTTAAAGTCAAGGTTTCTGATTTAACAGTCCTGGTTATTACATTTCAACAGCATATATTAGTAGAGAGCTGTTGGAAGCTGACATGCGGAAAACTAATAGAAGCCACAGCAGAGGAAGTGACATGAGACTCAGTCACCCACTGCACTGGAGGGACTATCTCACTGTGGGTCACAGTGTGGACTATGGAATCTAACAGATTTTGGTTCATGAGCCAATTTGGCCCCTTACTTACTTTATGACTTTGAGCCTCAGTGTTCTCTTCTGTAAAATGGGCACAGTAGTCAGGCTCTACTGGAATCTGACAGGGCAGCTCCTTCAGAGGACTTCTGGACTTTCCCAAAGCTTTCCTGTTGATCCACTCTAGCAGAATCCCCTGGAATACTGGTTAAATATACAGATCCCCTGGCCTTACACCAAGGCTGCCTGAATCAGAATCTGCAGGGGGAGGACCAGTGATCTGAACTTTTAATCAGTGCCTCAGGGGATTCTGAGCTGCCTCCTTGCTTAGAAACTACTACTTTAGAGACAGCTTGACAAACCCTGATGAAGATTCTTGGGGAACTAAAGAGTGGGAAGGGGAATCTCCAGCCTATGGAGACCCTGGCCTTGTACCCACATCCTTTTCTTCCTAGATCTACATCCTCTCTGTTGGCAGAGGAGCATCCTTGCCTGGGTACTTTGAAAGTCAGAACCCACTGCTGCTTCTCGTCAGGGCCAGAGTGGAAGCAGTCATGACCCCATGAAGGAGAATCACATGCTTTTTGCTTTTCTCTCAAGCAAGGAGGGATCCTTGAATGCCAATTAAGTGGCCTTTATATATTATACAAGAGACTAATATGGATGTCTCTTTAAATAAAAAGCCCTATTAAAACATATACTCATGTGGTTTTGGAGAGGTACGGAATGTGTATTTTTTGTACCAGGCTGAAAACTGGCCACATTACCGTAGTGGTCTTGCAGAGTTCCAAGAAAGAAAAGAGCTCTCATTTTTTATTGCGATGTCAAAGTGTTGCGGTTGTCAACCCAGTTGTGCCTAAATCTACTCTAAGAGGCTTCATTATAAATAAAACTGAATCCAGTTTTCTGTAATCTTTCAGTTTGCACAAAAAATGTGGCAAAGGGAAAGGCATTGTAAACATCTTTGGCCTGATTTGGTCTGTGTTTTTCTGTGTCAGACTGGAGCTCCTGACAGGGAGACAGGGCAGTGTTATATTAACAAACACCTTTGTGAAACCCATAGAGAGAGGGAGAGAGGGAGCAGGTGGGAGCCAGTCAGCTCTGTTTAATCATTTAACTCATTCCTAGCCTAGAGTGTGTGTACAGAACTTGGGACATGCATACACATATTTTTAAAAGATTCTTTAAAAATAATGGCACACCTGACTGCACCCAAACCAGATGATGGCCTTACACAGGTGTTTGCTTCCACTTATAGCTGCCACTGGGTTGAGGAAAACAGAATGGTCCAGGGTAATCAATCACCTTTATGTTAAAAAATGACTTAAAGCAGCCTGAGGATTGTACGTCTAGGCTGCCAATTGATTAAAATAATCATGCATGTGGGTATAGTGCTTGATACTTTGCCATTATGACAATAGCTTCTTCCCGTTTTGAAGATTATGAAAGAGATTTGAAAAGTGACTTGGCCAAGTCACTCAGTTATTAAGTGAAAGAGATAGGGGTCTGAACCCATGTGTTTTGAATCCAAAGACCTTCAAAGTTCCACAAGTCACACCACCTTAGCTTATAACATAAAAGAATGCCATGTGATCTCTTCCCTATTAGGCCTTGTTGGAATTATAACCAAGGAGTGGTTAAGAATGCTGGAAACCTTCAGATTCCGTAACTTAAATCTTACTGATGCCTTCTACACAAGGCTCTGTGTCACCTGACAGCCCGAGGGACGGACTTTTGGCTTCCCTACGCCACTACCTGCCACCGAGGGCTTCACTCTCAATCATCATCAATGATTATTTGTGCGTCCCTGGAATGCCACCTCGCTCTGTCTCACAGTCTGCTCATTAGTGCCCCCTCCTGGTGTGGAGGCTCATAACACTGCTCCTTGGACAGGTCTCAGCCTCCTTCACTGCTAGTGTGTGTTGGCTGTCATCTTTGGCTTTTGTAATTAATTACAATTTGCCGCATAGGAGCTGAGTGTCTGGAGGGAAGAAATGGTTTCCAGCTCTCGCTCACCTACTCGGCTCAAGCCTTGGATGAGGATCTTCTCCAGTTGTGTTCCAGGCTGCTTGATTCTCGCTCAGTGCACAGAATTCCTTTTCCCTCCTGCCTTCCTTTATGTCACATTCCCTCCTTCTGCATTGACATACTACTTTGTTTCTAATATGAATAAATGATTCTTCAGATCCTTTTCACTGCTGTTCTTAAGGGTCTCCATCATATGGCATTGGCGCATCATTGAAAACCCTTGTTGCGCCTGGTGAATGATAGTTGTCACTAAAAGAGCAGATTGTTGAGGTGTTCTCTGGAGTTCTCAACAATCACACGACTCTGATCATTTCCTCTCCTGTTCCAAAGCCGAGCTTGGCTGTGTTCAGTTCTGATCATTAGGTTCATGTTTACAACTGTTGCTCAATTCACTGTTTTCTCACAGTTATTAATACAACTCTGGGAGTGACAACTGCTTCTCTAAAAGAATTGCGCTGGGCTTCCTTGGTGGCGCAGTGGTTGAGAGTCCGCCTGCCGATGCAGGGGACACGGGTTCATGCCCCGGTCCGGGAAGATCCCACGTGCCGCGGAGCGGCTGGGCCCGTGAGCCATGGCCACTGAGCCTGCGCGTCCGGAGCCTGTGCTCCGCAACGGGAGAGGCCACAACAGTGAGAGGCCCGCGTATTGCAAAAAAAAAAAAAAAAGAATTGTGCTGCCTGAATTATGGTGTGTGCTACATACAATTACAGCTCCCAAAAAGGTGTTAACTGACATGGAGAAAAGCAATCAGGTCAAAGACTAATGCATAGGAGAACTCTAAAGAGCATTAAAGACACAACGTGAGAACTTGTGCATCATGACACTGTAAACAAAATAATAAGTGTCTTGGAATCATGGTTGATTAAATTCCTGTTGGAAGCCCTCAGCACTATTATATCATGCTTAGTCTCCTAGGCACCCTTGCGCATTATCAGCCAACAAACTATAATTTCGTGCTTGAACGGCCTAATACGGTCTTAGGTTCCAGATTCTGTGCACAACCATGCTAAACCAGAAAAATTAAGTGCAAAGCAAATAAATAAATAAAGCAGTGGGCAGAGGTCAAAAGCCAATGCCCAACACCAGCCTGAAATAGAGCAAGCCTTTTTGTGGAAAACGTTCGTGTTTTTACTATTATTTAACTGAAGGACCTTTTTGATTACTTGCCGATTAAACATTTACTAGAACACCTGCTCTGTGCCAGGCACAGTGGTAGTCCTAGAGGCTATCATGGTGAGCAAACAGTTGCTCATGAGCAGTTGGGGTTTCTCAGCGGAAAACCAAGATGGGTTCCTATCTCAACCATTCTATAGCAGAGTCTGAAGAGACACTGTCCATGAGGTTTTGGTTTGGGCTTTGGCAGCTTTCCCAGGGCTCTTCAAGATTGCTTCTGGAAAGGGGGCACCAATCCTTTTCCAGATGCAGTTCATAATAATTATTTGCCCTTACTATACTCATCTGTCTGTATGTCAGAATACACTCAGAAAAGGTCTTCTGTTCAGATCTTATCTCCACTCAGTAAAGGTTCTCTTAAGATCCCAAAACCTGTCTGCAGGTGCCCTTTCATTTGCTCTTTCTAAGATGACAGTATGAATGGCTTGGTATGAGGAATGTAAAAAAGAGAGATGAGGAATTTATTGAAATTTGTCAGTCATCAGGACAAAAGCTTTTATTCATTTCTACATATTTTGTGCAGTTAGGATCATCTGAACTTTACCACCCCTCCTGGTAGCAGAATCATAATTAAAGCTGAAAAGGGTACTTAATTCAGAGAAAATTCTTTAAGAAATCCTTAACAAAACTCCTAGGACTGCCCCTCCCACTGTCCTCTAGGCTGAAAAATCTGCCCAAATGCCTTTTGGCACTTATATTGCATATAATCAGTTCTTTTCTCTGGGTTTATCTCAGGATAGCATTAATTTGGTATGACTGGGAGGTAATTTTCCTTCATTAGGCTTTTTGTCACTGTTCTTTAGTGTTTCTATCGTGCAGGCCCTTTGGAGCAGAAGGCTTACAGGTGCCGAGCTCCCATGAAGTCTTGGTCATGAGAACGTATGCCTGAGATGGGACCGGTTTGGGAGCCTCCAATGCTTGAAGTTAAGGATATGTGGTCTGGGGTGATTTGGGGGATCCAGAGTGAGATTTCAACGTAATCATCAATTCATAACTGTACCAAGTGGCAAAGGAGGGCAAGAGAGTCATTCTGGGTCATTGGCTGTACAGTGCAAATTTAGACTGAAGAATGAAAGGTATTGGAGGACATCCTGGAAAAAACATGACTGGGTACCTGTGAATTTAAGCACACTTTTCAGGAGGTGACAAGGTACTTGCCATAGTATGATGAGCAGGAGAAGCTGTGCAAGATGGTTGGGGAGAGATGTGGAGAGGAATAACATTAGTTTCAGATACCAAATTGAGGATTGAAGTTCCCGAGGAATTTTTTAGCCCCACTGAAGTATATTGAAAATATATTATTTTACCAAAACTGCTCCAATAAGCAAATGCAGAAAATGGTGCTAAATGGGTGCTAGAGATTGAAATCTTTCACAGTGATGTGACACATATTATTACAATAAGACTCACAATAGATCGTATTTGCTCTGTCTTGCTTACTCAAATGAATAGGAGTGGATCCAGATTTTGTGGAGCCTGAAGGTTATCCAATCTGGGGGACCCTCCTTAACAAAGAGAATATAAACTTTGAGTATAAAATAAGGACAGATTCTTTACAAGGGGCTCCCTTGAGTGAAGGGCCCTGAGAGTTGAATGTCACCGATTCTTGGCGAATCCACGTCTGGATGTAGAGCTGTGTTATGAGCCATGTCATGGGAAGGGCCCAGCTCCCCTGCCACCTTAGTAAGAGGCAGGCAAAGGTGAATGTGGAAACTGTGGTTCCAAGTTTCAGATTTTACTTAGCACATCTGAGTGCTTTGCTGACCATGTTGGAAGCTGCCTGTTGATCCCTTAGGAAGGGAACTCTCAATGAAACAAACACCAGAACGTGTGCTTCCTTATGACCAGAAGGCCCTAATCCAGAATTTACTGAGCTGGGAGATTCCTCATGAGGCCACTTATAAAGCTTTTGGGGATGTATTCCTGTTTATCATTGAACTACCTTAGATTTAAAACGCCCCACCCAATGCTATTATCTAGATAGCCACTGGAGCAATAGCCACGAATAAAATAACCTTCAAGGCCAAACAGCTGCCAAGAACTGGATTTGTCAAGATTAACCTGAGCAAGTTAAAATCTGGCAATGCTGTAGACACATACCCCTGTGGAGACCATAGCATATCACGTTATTTCAAAAGACCAAGCAGACTGAAAATTAGCTGCAAGAATTCCTTTTGGGTGATCTGTTTAATCACTCAGGTTGGGTACAGTATGTCTAGTGCACGTTCAAGCTGGGATATACAGGCACGCACACACATGTGCGTGCACACACACAAACATGTCTCTCTTTGTGAAAAGACTCTTCCTTCTTTCTATCTTATCTCTCTTTGAACACATTGTCAAAACAATCCTCAAATGCTACATAATATAATCCTCAAATGCTAGTAATATAAAAATGACTGTAATAATACAAGTGGTATTATTGCCATTCATGGCACTGACACTTTTGACTGTTTCTCAAATCTGCAACTATCTTATTTTCTAGTCTTTATTCTTTTATCCGCTGAAATGACTGATACAGGCAGTTTAGACACGCAGAGAAGGATATAATGGTTTTGACCTTAATAGATGGTTTGAATGTGTAGCACATCCCATAGACTTAATACCAGAAGAGGTTATGAACGCTTTTTTCCCTTGGTTCTCTCCCTTTTTATTATGAAGGGACTAATTTTGTGTGATCAGGCTCACACGAGTACATGTGTGACAGGAAATATTAAACTCCTTTTGATTTCTCACTTTGTAGTGACAGGAACAGGAGGGCATTCTTTTAAAATTCTTCTCTTTTTCTAAGCAAAGTGTGGGAATGAAGGGCGAGAGTAAGCCAGTTTTCAGAATGAGATGTTTTAGCAAGATGTTAAGAGGGAAAAAAAGTAATTTTCAACAGTTAAGAGAGAACTGCCACAAGTGGTAGTCGATCAAATCAATGATATGGCTTCATAATGTGGTCTTGGATTCAGCAAAAAAAAAAAAAAAAAGTGCTGTAAAGAGAAAACGGCAGGACTCCCCATTGTGTCCCCACAGCATGAATTAAAAGGGTCTGCTGGAACCTGGAAGGCTGTGAAAGTGGCCTGACTACCACTGATTCTTCTGATGGTGTCAAAGATGATTCATGGTTATATATAAAAGGAAGCACTTTTGTTTGCTATTCATAAGTTAAAAATGACAGAGGGTATACATTTTCACTAGGCTATTTACCCAGCACTGCTGCCTTGGAAGCCTGGTTCTAGGTCCCACAAGTTCCCATGACTTCTCTCTCTGTGATCTGAGCTTCTGAACAAGGTCCTGAGCTGACTACCTGAGCAACATTATATCTAAACTAACAGCCAGGTGTAGTGATCAATGATCTGAACAGCTCACGAGTTACGGCTGAAGGAATGGCTTACCCATCAAACCCACATAATTCTCAGAATAATGATTCCAGCTTTTGGGCTGGAAATTATTTAAATGAAAGATTATTTACAAAGGGAACAGCAGGGAGAAGAATCATGTAAATTAGATTAAGTGGACAGATTCATTCACAGTTCATTTTGGGATAATTTATGCCCGTTTTCTCTGATGTCATCTGTTGTTCAGGTTAATAATTAGTCATGCTCATTATTAACTGATGGAGGTTGTTTTGTATTTTGGCAGAGGGAGGCATATTATTTGAGAAAGCTCCTATTAACATTCCTATGAATACTGAGCTTTCAATATAGGTAGAGGGTTTATTTGCAAAAATACACCTCTTTCATTTTTCCAAACAATGCAATATTCTGATGCATTTAGCTCTATATTCTTAGGAGGTTTTGCAGAAGAATATATCATTCTTTCCTAGTGTAAAAACAGTCAAGACCAAAAGAAAACAGGGTAAAATGTTCATTTTAAGTCTTTAGTGCTTTCTGCTTAGAACCAAAGATAATATTTTAAAATATATTAAGACATCTCTTTTACAGGCTAAGTTACAGATCTCTTGAGAAATCCAATACAATGAGGAGGCCCATTTAAAAGATTTTATGATCAGAAAATGAACTTTAATACTCTCTTTTACAATTCCTCCAAATGGAAGAAATGTATGTATCTAAGAAGATATGACAATCCATTTAGACCTCTTGAAATTCTTGGGTGTAGCTGTGAGAATGTGTCTCAGTCCTGTGTAATTTAGTGACTCTGACCTCGAGAAGGTGACAAGAATGATGCCCACTATTAATGTTGTTTTTCTTTAAAAAAACAAAATATTTCCTGGCATGTAATTTTTTTTTTCAAAAAGTACTTGATCCTGTGCAGTATTTGACACTTACATCATTTCCCATTTATAATTCTTTCTTGTTTCAGTGTGTTGGAGGAAAAAAAAAGGTGTTAGGTAGTTCTTCTAAAAAACTCAACCAAACAATAATAATCAGAACATTCTAAGGTATCCTGAACGTAAATTCTGAAGGTAGTAAAACTGGTGAGAGATGATTTACATAACAGCTGGATAAAGGAGAGGGAATCCAAGAAAATGCTTGAGCTTTTTGTCTGCGTTAACAGTACAGAGGGGATACTGGACATGGATTAGGTTTGCAGGGGAAATTCCTGAGTTTAAGGCATATGTGTGGGGCTATCAAGTAAGTTGCATCTACGTACCTGGAGTTTGACAGAGGTTTAAATTTGTGACTTATCTCTGTTTCCCTGTTATTTTAATCCAACAGTATAGATGGACACTTAGGAATAGAGAACAGAGTGAGAAGAGGGCCTTGGATAGAATCTTGATTAATCCCGGCATTTAAAGGACAAAGAAAGATGAGCCTGAAAACGATTGGCCAGAGTGACAGGAGGAAACTCAAAGAGACTGTTGAGTCAGGGAGGACAAGGGAAAGAGCATGACAAGCAGGGAGCCATCAACAGTACCACATGCTGTGACAAAGTGAGAGAGTGGCATGTCCCTATATACACTACCAAATGTAAGGTAGATAGCTAGTGGGAAGCAGCTGCATAGCACAGGGAGATCAGCTCGGTGCTTTGTGACCACCTAGAGGGGTGGGATAGGGAGGGTGGGAGGGAGGGAGACGCAAGAGGGAAGAGATACGGGAATATATGTACATGTATAACTGATTCACTTTGTTATAAAGCAGAAACTAACACCATTGTAAAGCAATTATACTCTAATAAAGATGTAAAAAAAAAAAAAAAGACACGTCAGAAGAGAACTGAAAAATATCTGTATGGTTTAGAGATCTGGGGGTCATTGTGGACCTAACAAACTGCTTTAGTAAAGTGGTTGAGATGGAAGCCAGAACTGAGTGGGATGAGGACTGAGTAGAAGGAGAATAAATGGAGACAGTGATTATAGTCATTTTTTCTGAGAATTTAGACTTTAAAATGGAAGGTGAAAGAAGATGATTGATGAAGGGGTTGTGAGGTTACTGAAAGTTTTTATTTATGTAGTTGGTGTTAAATGGTTAAGACTTCTTAAGTTTGGGGGAAGGGATAAATTGGGAGTTTGGGATCGACATATACACACTACTATATTTAAAATAGATAACCAACAAGGACCTACTGTATAGCACAGGGAACTCTGCTCAATATTCTGTAATAACCTAAATGGGAAAAGAATTTGAAAAAGAATAGATACATGTATATGTATAACTGAATCACTTTGCTGTACACCTGAAACTAATACAACATTGTTAATCAACTATACTCCAAAATAAAAAAATTTTAACAAGTCATTTCAAAAGATTTAGTTGAGAAGGAGTGGTTGACAATATAAGAAAAGAGAAAGTGTGGAAGTAGGTTGTTTTGAACGTTTGACAGATAGATGAGAGGAGTTCCCATCTAATGGCTTCTATTCTCCATTAGCCTCCTCTCTCTATTAGGAGGGGAGCTCATTTGTTGAGAGCAAGGTGGGAAAGTTGGGGCGTCCCTGCTTGGTGCAGTGGTTGAGTGTCCGCCTGCCGATGCAGGGGACACGGGTTTGTGCCCCGGTCCTGGAGGATCCCACAGGCCGCGGAGCGGCTGGGCCCGTGAGCCACGGCCGCTGAGCCTGCGCGTCTGGAGCCTGTGCTCCACAACGGGAGAGGCCACAACAGTGAGAGGCCCGCGTACCACAAAAAAAAAAAAAAAAAGATGGGAAAGTTGGAGAGTTGAAGTTTCAGGAGAGCAGACATAGGTTTGAAAGAGTAATTAAAGGTCAAAGTTATGAGAGTTGTCAAGTAGGAGAGTTGAGCAGTACAGATCCATTTGAGGTTGGTATTCAACAGTTTAATGGAGAAGAAGTCTTCCCAGGTGTGTAACTCTAACAGGGCTCAGCGACTCAGGTGCAGTTTTCCCCAAAAGCAGAGAGTTGGGTCCACCACTGCTTGGGGTTTTGTCAGATGGGTGTACCAAAAGGATAGTGGACAAAGGAATCTAGAGTGCTTGGAAAGGTGTTATTGAAATGATGGAGCATGGATTCCAATCTAGGTAAGTAGAAAAGTGGGGAAAGGATAGACCTTAGTGAACGGGAGTCTCTGTCACATGAAAGAATGGTCTCATCTATGCATACGCCCCCCTTAATATAGCTTGTCTACAGAAGGAGGAAAAATAATGTCTTATTTAAAGTTATAGATATTTAAGGTCACTGAATATAAAGAATTTCTTTTTGATTAACCTAAAGGGCAAAAGAGAACTAAATCCAATTTTAACTACTCCCTCTCCCTTCAAATTTGTAGGAAGGTCCAAGCACAGACAAAACAGATTTCAAAGACAAGCTCAAACTTGTATAAATTCTTATCTGAATATAGATTTCTCCCTATATGCCAGTTAAAACTCTCTCAGCATAATAAATTTGTGGGAAAAATGTTCTCTTTTCATTTGGCTAAGGGTAAAGGAACACCACTGTGTACAAAGAACTGGAGACCAGACGAGGAAAAAAAGTGGAGAGAGAGGATGGAAAGCATAACTTTACTCAAAGGGGAACCTCATTTAATTTTTCCATTATTCTCATCAAAATGAGTGCTGAGCTAATTGCAAGAGAAAACTGATACTTGATGTTGTAAAAAATACACTTAAAAATAATCATACTAAAGTCTCATTTCTTTCTCAGCACTCTGTGGCCTTTTTGTATTATATTATTTTTATTAAAACCTTTGGATAAAATGAAAAGGAAAAGAAAACACTAGCTATTAGAAAACAAGAGAAAAATCGTGAGAAAAAAACATTACATTCAATCTCCACAAAACTTTTCAGATGACTGTTGTCAATTTCCTTCACCAAATAATAAGTAATATCACAGCCAAGGGCAAGTCTAACTTTTCTTTTTTTCCAGAAAGGAAAATGACTAGTTATTCCGGAAAAGCAAATGAAAGGAAACGGAATTTCTCCTCACCAGCTAAACCTCAAATAAACAAAAAGCATCTAACAATCCAAGGACATGAACTGGGACCTGGTAGGGGGCATAACTGAGGCAATTGCTAGAATCGCAGAATGTGCCCATCTGTGAGCCTATGAGATAATGGATAGCATTTTTCTCAGCAAGGAGCATCGAAGATATATTTCATCATTGAATTTGGTCATGTACTGGTTCAAGAACTTTCCCAAGCATGGCAACTAATTTAGGGCTTTAATAGAGAAGCGGCTTTATGTATTGTTTAATCAGATGGCTGCATGGAAAAGGAGCATTTGTTTGCGTTAACAAATGGAATGATGAGACAGATAAAAGGGGAAATCAAGAAACTCACTCAAGGAAACAGATAAGTGAAGGAATAAAAGCGAAGTTCAAAATTCCTCCAAAGAGAATTTGTTATAAGCACTTGTAGGTGTTTTCGGCTAAACCAGAAATCAAACGGCAGCTACTCCCAGCTGAAGTCCAGAGCGATAAAACACAAGATAGGGAAAGGGCCCCTGGATGGGGGTGTCCCATGCCCAGGGTTTCAGTCCCAGCTCTGCTGAGCCTCAGTTTCCCTACGTGTAAAGAGAGAGGAGCCTCCTGCTCTGTGCGAGAACGAAGAGGCCATCACTGTTGTCATCTGCCCACTTTTTTTTTTTTTTTTTTGCGGTACACGGGCCTCTCACTGTTGTGGCCTCTCCCGTTGCGGAGCACAGCCTCCGGACGTGCAGGCTCAGCGGCCATGGCTCACGGGCGCAGCCGCTCCGCGGCATGTGGGATCTTCCCGGACCGGGGCACGAACCCGTGTCCCCTGCAACGGCAGGCGGACTCTCAACCACTGCGCCACCAGGGAAGCCCATCTGCCCACTCTTATCCACAGCCAGACAAAGCAGAGCAGCTATTTCTAACTCTGTCTTGAAAGAATTATTTCGAAATCAAGATGATGAAGAGGATCCAGTTAGAAAAGAAAAGGTGAGTTCATGGCTTGTCAAAAGGGATTAAGATTTCTTCCTTTGTTTCTATCAGAAATAGGGTAAAATCAGGTCTTGCTGGAAGCTGGATGAGACAGTAAGCCGCTATTGATGGCAGCTTATTGGACTTTATTTCGTTTCTTTCTTTCATTTTCACGTATGCTTCCTGTGATTGAATCATAGAAAGTCACTATGTCAATTATTTACTTCCTGGGAGTCTAAGAAAGTACCTTTATTTACTACATGCCATCCAAATGGGATGGTACATCTTGTTAAGTTTGCAAGGATAAAAACATGACAAGTGTGCCCTATTTCTGAAAAATAGACTCCAAGTTTGCCACAGAGAGCCAGGAATGTCTTTCCTTTCTTCACTCAAAACCACGGGAGAATAAATACTCCTTTTCATAAAGGTGGCTTTTGGGGGGCCAAATTCTCACAGAAGAATTTGTTTTAAGCACTTTCGTTGTGCAGTATGGTGTTGGTTGGAAGCATAAATAGACATACAAGACTGAAAAATAAGCTCTAATTTCCAAGCCTATAAAGATAGTGGGGGTACTGTGTGGGAATCATGGGTTGTCAAAGCTCCAGGTTCCTGAACTTGCACGAGGAGTGCTCTGTATTTGGGTAGTGGTCTCCTTGTTAAAGAACAGGCAGGGGTATTCCAGGTCCTCACAGATAAGGAGACTGGGGCTGGGAGCGGTTGCCTCAAGCTCACATGGCCTGCAAAGCCAGGAGCCATATTTTTCCTGCTTTGTGACCTCTGGGGCCCAACTGCATACTCTCTGATTTCTGGCTTAGCTGACTTTCTCAGAAGGAGCACTTTATTCACATCAATAATTGCTTGGATGTAATGCTTGCAATCATATTTTATGATAGAAAAACAGGCACTTTATTTTCATGGCCAGATGGGATTCCCCAAGGATTATTCTGATCATGGGGCAGGAGGAAGCCAGCTACCCCAGGTCTCAGCTGACTGCAGCCATGGGAATCCCGTCCTCCCCCAACCCCTGGCTACTGGGTGACTTGAGTGGTACACATGTAGGAGTCCTATTTCTGTTCGCTTACTCCCAGTGAGGGACACCTGGCATTTTTGAACCACTGTTGAGCTGGAACAAAGTAATTTTGCCTGAAGAGCCTGTAGGTGGGCTTAAAGCAGAGAGGCAGTGATAACTTTTTTCTCCTGCAGACATAGGTGCTGCCAGGTCAGTCCCGGAAGCCCCTCTCTTTGAGCAGAGGCTGGGTAAGCCTCATCTTGTGGAACTAGGGAAAAGCTGTAGTGTGTGGTTAGGAAGGAGTGTGGAACACATCCATTCATATCCTTGAATAAGAATAACAATAGCAGCCCTTTACTAGGGTCTATTTTTTTAAGACCTTATTCTAGGTGTGTTTAACATTTCGAATCTTACAACAATCCTGAGAGATATGTATTATTGTCATGGTCATCATCACCATTTTACAGATTAGGAAATTAAGGTTCAGAGAATTCAAGTAGATTCTGCAGTGTCACACATCTAGTAAGTGGCAAAGATCTAAACCCAGCTGTTTGACTCATCCTCCATGCTGCTCCAACCTAATGAGTTTGAACTTGACTTGGTAGGATATGGTATCAGGGCTGTATTCATAACATAAGTTAACCTGAGGTTTAATTTAAGCAAAGTCTACAAATAGAAGACAGATTGATGAGACTGAATTTTCACAAAATACTAAAATAAGTGTTTTCCCTCTTTTTGAGTAGAATTTTTTTTAAACATCTTTATTGGCGTATAATTGCTTTACAATGGTGTGTTAGGTTCTGCTTTATAACAAAGTGAATCAGTTATACATATACATATGTCCCCATATTCTTCCCTCTTGCGTCTCCCTCCCTCCCTCCCTTCCTATCCCACCCCTCTAGGTGGTCACAAAGTACCGAGCTGATCTCCCTGTGCTATGCGGCTGCTTCCCACTAGCTATCTATTTTACGTTTGGTAGTGTATATACATGATGACACTCTCTCATTTTGTCCCAGCTTACCCTTCCCCCTCCCTGTATCCTCAAGTCCATTCTCTAGTAGGTCTGTATGTTTATTCCCATCTTGCCCCTAGGTTCTTCATGACCATTTTTTTTTTGTTTTTTTTAGATTCCATATATATGTGTTAGCGTACGGTATTTGTCTTTCTCTTTCTGACTTACTTCACTCTGTATGACAGACATCCACTTCACTACAAATCCACTACAGACATCCACTTCACTACAAATAACTCAATTTCATTTCTTTTTATGGCTGAGTAATATTCCATTGTATATATGTGCCACATCTTCTTTATCCATTCATCTGTTGATGGACACTTAGGTTGTGTCCATGTCCTGGCTATTGTATATAGAGCTGCAATGAACATTTTGGTAGATGACTCTTTTTGAATTATGGTTTTCTCAGGGTATATGCCCAGTGGTGGGATTGCTGGGTCGTATGGTAGTTCTATTTGTAGTTTTTTAAGGAACCTCCATACTGTTCTCCATAGTGGCTGTATCAATTTACATTCCCACCAACAGTGCAAGAGGGTTCCCTTTTCTCCACACCCTCTCCAGCATTTATTGTTTGTAGATTTTTTGATTATGGCCATTCTGACCAGTATGAGAGGATATCTCATTGTAGTTTTGATTTGCATTTCTCTAATGATTAATGATGTTGAGCATTCTTTCATGTGTTTGTTGGCAGTCTGTATATCTTCTTTGGAGAAATGTCTATTTAGGTCTCCTGCCCATTTTTGGATTGGGCTGTTTGTGTTTTTGATATTGAGCTGCATGAGCTGCTTGTAAATTTTGGAGATTAATCCTTTGTCAGTTGCTTCCTTTGCAAATATTTTCTCCCATTCTGAGGGTTGTCTTTTGGTCTTGTTTATGGTTTCCTTTGCTGTGCAAAAGCTTTGAAGTTTCATTAGGTCCCATTTGTTTATTTTTATTTCCATTTCTCTAGGAGGTGGGTCAAAAAGGACCTTGCTGTGATTTATGTCATAGAGTGTTCTGCCTATGTGTTCCTCTAAGAGTTTGATAGTGTCTGGCTTTACATTTAGGTCTTTAATTCATTTTGAGTTTATTTTTGTGTATGGTGTTAGGGAGTGTTCTAATTTCATTATTTTCCATGTAGCTGTCCAGTTTTCCCAGCACCACTTATTGAAGAGGCTGTCTTTTCTCCACTGTATATTCTTGCCTCCTTTATCAAAGATAAGGTAACCATATGTGTGTGAGTTTATCTCTGGGCTTTCTATCCTGTTCCATTGATCTATCTTTCTGTTTTTGTGCCAGTACAATACTGTCTTGATTAGTGTAGCTTTGTAGTATAGTCTGAAGTCAGGGAGCCTGATTCCTCCAGCTCCATTTTTCTTTCTCAAGATTGCTTTGGCTATTCGGGGTCTTTTGTGTTTCCATACAAATTGTGAATTTTTTTGTTGTAGTTCTGTGAAAAATGCCAGTGGTAGTTGGATAGGGATTGCATTGAATCTGTAGATTGCTTTGGGTATAGTCATTTTCACAATGTTGATTCTTCCAATCCAAGAACATGCTGTATCTCTCCATTTATTTGTATCATCTTTAATTTCTTTCATCAGTGTCATAATTTTCTGCATACAGTTCTTTTGTCTCCTTAGGTAGGTTTATTCCTAGATATTTTATTCTTTTTGTTGCAATGGTAAATGGGAGTGTTTTCTTAATTTCACTTTCAGATTTTTCATCATTAGTGTATAGGAATGCAGGAGATTTCTTTGCATTAATTTTGTATCCTGCTACTTTACCAAATTCATTGATTAGCTCTAGTAGTTTTCTGGTAGCATATTTAGGATTCTCTATGTATAGTATCATGTCATCTGCTAACAGTGAAAGCTGTACTTCTTCTTTTCCGAATTGGATTCCTTTTATTTATTTTTCTTCTCTGATTGCTGTGGCTAAAACTTCCAAAACTATGTTGAATAAGTGTAGAATTTTAATTGCAGAGCATCTCCCTGTGAGAGAGCAGCTCAGGAGAAAAAACTACGTTCACTCAGAGGTCAAGAGAACTGTATTTGCAAGGCAAGACTGGGCCAGTGGCTTGTGTTTCCCAAAGAACAGGCTCAGCAAGAACACAGAGCAGGTTCATATAAATAGGTTTCCACCTGTGGGGTTGCCAACCGCTTCTCCCCATGAGACTAGTCTTCCTGCCTCCTGTTTCTGTGACCGGCAGAAGCAGAGGGTTGGAACACCCCCAGCTACCCACAGCCCACCACTCCCTAATAACTGTACCTCCTGGCCCTTCCTCTCTGCAGCCCCAATACCCCCAGTACCACGGCATCAGATTCTATGGATTTGGGGCCAGGGTTTTCTAGCACCTGTCCCTTTTCTTTCTAGTCCCGTTGCCACTAGTCTCATTTAGGCCCTTGTGACTTCTCCCTAATCAATGCTGTTAAACCAATCTTTCTGAAACAGGATTCTCTCACTCCTGTGTCTACAAATCATCTGCTTCCCCATTATCTACTGAATCAAATCCAGACACCTTCACCTGCTACTCAAAAGCTTTACAGATTTCCCTAAACACAGCTTTTTAGCCCCTTCCTCTCTCATGGCCAGCCCTACATGTGCCAAGCTGCCATCCTCCGTCTATCCCAGGCACAGTCTCACCTTCAAGTGTGACCTTTGCTTTGCCTGGAAAAACTTACTAAGCATATCTTGCATTTGTTTGATATTTCCTAGTTTTCAAAGTGGTTTCACTCACCTTATTCCATTGGAAAATTGTAATTACTGAGCAGGGCAGATAGCAGATTAGAAAATATTGGCTCTGAGCAGGCCTAGAGCCTGAGGTTCCACAGCCGAGAGGCAGGCCTAGGAGCCAGATCTTCAAATTCCCTCTCTCCACAGCTCTGGGTGGCTTTTCTCTCTCCTTCTTCTGCCTTTCCTGTGGCTCCCTCCAGTTTCTACTTGTCAAGTTCTGCCTTTTTTCCAAGTCCAACTCAAATCCACTAGCACCATGAACTCTTCCAAAATAACCCGTAAGAGTCAATGGCTCTCTCTTCCATATGCTTTTACAGCTCCTCACCCAACTACCCTGGCACTTAAAGCAATTAGGTGAAAAGGCCTGAAAGTTCCAGGATAAGGGTTTGAAGCCAGCATAGACCAAGGTTTCAAGTCTTTTTGATTAGGATTTCCATTAAGAAACACATTTTATATCACAAAGTAGTGTGCACACACACACACACACCCCTGAAACAAGTTTCATGATACAGTATTTCTAATCCTGCAATGCATTATCATATTTCTCTAGTCTATTTTTTTAATTATTATTAAAAAGTACTAGTTAGGAACCCAGTAAATTGATTTTGAGGACTAATGAGTCCTGGTCAGCAGTTTAGAAAACTGATTTAAATATAATCTGTCCTTCTAAATGGCCTAGACAACATTTTCAAAGATTTGTAAAAGACTGAGCTAGCAAGGGAACTATGTTCATTGGGGGTTTAATCTGTGATTCTTATCAGGAACACAAACACCTCTCTCAAAGGCTAGGCCAGGAAGGAAGGGCCTCAGCTGGAGAGCACCAGCTTCTACTTGCTGGAAGGTCAAGAACAGGGATTTTTTTCCCCAGTTTTATTCAGGTATAGTTGACAAATAAAAATAGTATATATTTAAGATGTACAACGTGATGTTTTGATGTATGTATATATTGCGAAATGATTACCACAATCAAGCTAATTAACAAATCCATCACCCCATACATTTACATTTTTTTTTTTTTTGGTGGTGAGAACACTTAAGATCTACTCTTTTAGCGCATTTCAAGTACAGAATGCAGAATTATTAACTATAATCACCATACTGTACATTAGATCTCCAGAACTTACTCATCCTGCATAACTGGAACTTTGTACCCTTTGACCAACACCTCTTCATTTCCCCCAATTCTGCCCCTGGTAAACACCATTCTACTCTCTGCTTTTATGAGTTTGACTTTTTTGGCTTCCACATGCACGTGAGATTATGCAAGGAGAGGCATCCTTAACGGGGGCTAATTGATAGAGGAACGGGATGCATCCATTTCACAGTGGATCATCTTCAAAAGAGAGTGCCAGAGATCTGGGGAGAAAGATTTCTCAACAAGGCACATCTGTAGACTGAGAGCAGATTTTTGTGCTCGTCATAATCTTGACTAGAGCAGGAAATCAGCTAGAATTTAAAAATAGTAAAAATGTAATAAAATTTTTTGTTTATATCTGCATAGTGAGTCTGAGGGCCTTCAGGCCTATAAACCTGTCAATGAAGTTAGTATCTTTTCAACTTTATGAAGCACTTGACGTTTGCAAAGTGCTCGTACAATTACCAATTACCACAATGTTCATCTTCCAAACATTACAGTTCAGAGAAGGCCTGAGGACTTCAGACTGAGAGTAAAAATTTAAAAAAAAAAAAGTAAAGGGAAAAGAATTGGTCAAGCTAAAGACCAGGCTTCTGGGCTTATGCTGCCAGAGCTGTTCAAGGTGTGGTGTACCTGCTTCTGAGTAGGGTCCCCTCTTGCTGCAGTGCATGCAGCCAGCCTTGGCACGCTGCTCTTGGAAGCTCCAAGCATGATCTGCGTCTACATGAAGCAGGGGAGGGAAAGGCAAAGGGCTTGGCACCTGCAACCCAAGTGCTCCTGGTGTTGAGGGATGTAGGAAGAGGTGTTTGCGACTGCTGGGAAAGGGTAGTGAGGAAAGGGACAAAGGAGTTATGGCCTTTCCTGTTCCAGCTATTAAAGGCTGTATGTATAAGCTGGAAATCAGCTCTGGCTATGTTTACAAGCAACAGGTCAGTGAAACTCAACACACTGGTTTACTTCCAGGAATTCCAAGGAAATGGCTTTAAGGAATGTCAAAGGCAATGCTTTGAGGATGTGTCTGTTTCCTCTGTAGAAAGGTTAGCTCTCCTGTGCTTCTTCCCCTCCATTTAAAATCATCAGTTACCACTGGCAAGTGGCTGACCCCAGGGCTGAGCGCAGCCTGAGGGCTGGTGGTGTTCGAGTTTATCAGTTTAGGAACAAAAAGCAGCCTTTTCTTTGGAAGTGATTTTTAATCCAACATTTTCTGTTAGATTAGTTCAAACCTCTGTCAGAAGTGCTCCCTTTTCTGACCATGGTTAGGTAACTGCAGTACCAGAAGCTGAGCTGAAAGACTGAGTTGGCTTTTGAACCAGAAAACCTCCTGGTAGACCCTAATCGTTTCACCACCGGATTTTCCTTAGTGGAAGTTAAAAAAAAATCAATCGCTTAATGAAACGATACTTTTCTATGTTAATACGCTTGTGTTTCGAAACACATATTGAGCGTTCCCAAATGTTTTTCAAAGGAGAATGAGGACATTCCTGTCCTCATTTTTATCCACATAGAAAACGGGTGGGTGACTTTGAGAGCAACTGTCCAGAATCATCCTAAGTTTATTGTTCTCTCAGCCGCCCCCTTCCACACAGCCACGAGTTCTCTTCATTTTAACAAGCCGGACTGTGTGACTCCGTGCTTAAAGCGCGGCATTGGTATCCTGCTGTCAGTAAGATAAAATCCATTTTCTTGACTGTGACACACGTGGTCCAGCCCAATCTGTCCACATGAGAACTCTTTAGTTTCACCTCCCACTGATCTAGCTGCACTGAATCTCTTACCATTTTCCAAATACCTCACACCCTGTTTGTGTCTCTGCCTGAGCTGTTGTTTTTTTTTGCGGTACGTGGGCCTCTCACTGTTGTGGCCTCTCCCGTTGCGGAGCACAGGCTCCGGACGCGCAGGCTCAGTGGCCATGGCTCACGGGCCCAGCCGCTCCGCGGCATGTGGGATCTTCCCAGACCGGGGCACGAACCCGCGTCGCCTGCATCGGCAGGCGGACTCCCAACCACTGCACCACCAGGGAAGCTCTGCCTGAGCTGTTTTATTGCCAAAATGCCATTCACATCCTCAGCCCAGTTCTTTACGGATTCTTACTTTTTTTCTCCACCTGGTTTCTAAGTTACTTCTATGTGGCTTCTCTGATTCTCCAAAGCTGGTGAGTGCGTTGGCTACACCCGCCTCTGGCTTCCGTAATGCTTTTTGCTCATAACTTTTATATAGTTCTTAGTGCATTGGTGGCTGCTGTCTCTACCTCGTTAGGTTACTGGCATCTTGAGGGCAACCACCATTTCTTATTTATCTCTGTGACTTCAGAAGCCAGAAGACAGGCTCATATTTTTTTTCTAGGAGAGAAGTATTAAAACTAAAGTCATTTAAAACAATTAATGAAAATTTAAGCAAAATACTTGTTTTATTCCAGATTTAATATTAATAAATTAAATATTTAATTTATTAATATTAAATATTAATATAATATTTAGATTAAATGTTAATTCTGGAAACATTAAATGTGTAGGTACCTGATAAATGACTGTCAGACAGATGAATCAGATTTGCGACAGAAAGGAAACTTTAAAGGCTCTTCAGCCTGTGACACGCTGCCCTACCTTTAGCCATCTGAGTGACCAAAACAAAGAAATAAAATTAATACCAGTGGGAGAGAATTCTGATTGCGCTAGGTGTCGGGAATAAGAGTCTCCTCCTTTGCTTCAAAGGCTGACACTATAGTTCTCTGGAGACCACCTGCTTTCTCTTCTCCCAATTCTGTGCCTTACAGGCAGCCTTACTCAGGCTTCTTTGAGCTATTCGTGCCACACTTGTCATGGGACCATCCTCCATGGTATTCCCTCCATGCAGAATGCTTTCTTCACTTCCCATTGTTTAATTTCATGTTAGGAAATCCCAGTTCCTCCATGGACTCTTTCCCACATGATTAGAAGAACAGTAGTGATTTCTCCTGTAATCCCTTCTTCCATTCACCGCCAGCGCACGTACCTCTTTGCCTGCTCTTATTTATGCGTTGAGAAGGTGTTATCACCATCCACCTTGTGGAGTGAACTTTAATTAGGGTGGGGTCATGTCTGCCCATATGCCTTGTACTGTGTCTACCACAGCTTCACAATCAGACAAGGGCTGAGGACTGCTGTCCACGAGATAGACTTGGCCTCTGTCTCCCTGTCAGGTGAGAATATGTGAGACCGGCAGCCAAGGCTCCTGCTGCTAAGGTGTCTCTGGTAGCTCCCGAATTTGTTGGCAGCCTGTAAATGCCTTGTCTCCTACGGCTGAGAAGGAGTGACCAAGTAGCAGTTAAAGACAATTTAAGCAAAATACTCTTTTTTTCCCATGGGGAAGAAATATTGAAACTAAATTCAAAACTGGCAAAATTAAGGTAATACATATGTTTTTGTCAGTCTTAACATTATTTCCTTCTCCGTTATTTGTAATAAAATGATTCAGTATGTACTGACCTAGAAATCTTCAAATGTAACATCACACTGCTAATGACAAAACATGATGGCTTCACCTGAAAGGTGCAATTAAAAGATTTCCTTTATCACAAGAATGTGCAAGAGGAATAATCATCATCAAAGGCTTGTATTGTTTCCATTGCTGGACAGGAAAATTGTTGCACTTTTCTATCAAGCGAAAATTGCTTTCTGTGGTGTAGTTTCCAGAAAAATACCATGGGACGAAGTACTGTAACTTAGGAAAATTGTAAATAAAACAATCCCATGTGCAGAACAGGAGACACAAGGAAGTGCCGAACACCCAGCTACTTCCATCTACTCAAGATCAAATCAGAAGAATTGTGTCTGATTTATAGCCTGAGTGGAATCTTTTGTTTCTGGAGACTGAAGACTTTCCTATGGTATTAAAATATGGCTGTTACAACAAAAAAATTATTACAAGCATACAAGACCATGGATATTTTGGTCACTCAGAAATAATAAATGACAACGAATACCAAATACATTACATGATGCTGCCCTTTAAGAGAAGCAGACATCAACAGGTAATAATGACAATAATAAAGCTCACATTTTTGAGCACTTATCTGAGTGCTTTAACTCATTTAATCCTCAAAACAAACCTATGGCGTAGGGACTTGTATTATCCCCATTTTGCAGCTGAGAGACTGAGGCACAGAGAGGGGAAACAACTTTCCTAAAGTTCCACAACTAGTAAGTGGGTAGGCTACAGTAGCAAATCAATAAATCCTGACCACTGAGCCAGATTTCCCTCTATTTGATGAAAACCCATAGTGGAATGTCTAAGTGTATCTTTCTTTATACCAAAGTCATTTCCTGAAAAGACATCTGTAAGTCAGAAACTCAAAGACAGAACCAGATTGGAATGTAAGCTCTGTGAGGGTTTGTCAACAGCTGTATCCCTACTGCCTAGTATAGTACATGGCCCGTGGTAGCCTCTTGATAAACATGGGATGAATACGTGAATAAGTAGAGAAAACAGGAGAGTCTAATACAGTGCTTTGCAATGAGAAAGTGCTCCACAGATTTTTTAAATTGGATTTAAAGGAATTTGTTTTATGAATCCATTCGAGAAGCGGAGGATCCATCTCCTGATTTCCTGTTTGTGTAAATCCAGATTTTCATATTGTTTGCTCACAGTGAAGATGAAATGAGAAAGCCTTCTCATTTAAGAGAAATATTATCAAAACTTTTACAGGGGAAAAGGCAAAACAAATCAGGGATGCCAAAACTCTTGTAGAATCCTAGGATCATTGTAGAAAACTCAGTTATCGTCTTGGGAGCCACAACTTTTCACATTCATAGCAGAGTATCTAACATGTTTGGGCAACAATTCACAATGTCATGCTTGTAGTCACTTGTCAGGACTCCAGAAGAGTTTAAGTCCAGTTATGGAATGTTTCAACATATTTAGGCCACAGGGTCTTAAGAAAATTGCGCTATTTAACTGGTTTAAACATGTTTTGGCTCTGAGAGATAAGTGAACAAGTTACCATCAGTAGGAAGCTGTTTTAAGAAACAGCTAAATTTTCCAATGGATTTAGCCAAAACAGAAGATAATATTTATTGTTCCCATTATACGGATGAAGAAACCATGGAAGACCCAAGTTATGACCTGAACAAAAGACAGCTCATGTTTCAAGGCACGGATACCACTCCCTACATTGGTTCTCACCAAACAGTCAAGGAATATAAGGATCCAGGAAGCTAGTGTTTTCTCTTAGTGAATTTTAATTTCATTTCACTTAGGTGCTAAGTCAAGGGCTGTCTACAAGATCCTTCTACACTAGCATTTGTGAAGACAAGGAAGACCAAAAGTCAAGCTGCAAACCCAATGGATTAACCACCTGGATGGGAGTGCCGGCTGCACTACTGCCCCATGCAAGCTCAGCTCCTCCCTATAGCCGGCTTCCCAGGAGGGAAGCAGTTATAATGCCATGTACATCCTCACGTGGGATACCACTGGGGATGTATTTAGAGAAAGTCTTTAGAAAGCTGACTGCTTATGTTTGTTTCAAATATTTTGAAATATTGGTGCTTTCTGAAACCGCTTGTGGAGTCATCTGGTTACATTTTGCAAGTGAGGGTTACAAATTATTTTAATTCACGGCTCCCTAAAGAGTTCCCCCATTAAACTCTGGAGATGCCATTGTCTCTCTTTCCTACACTAAGGGCCACCTGTCATTTCAAGGGGCTTTCGGGTCATGACTCATCTGGATGAATCAAATAAGCAAGACTTCATGAGAGTCAGCCGTGCCTACCTTGTTTGCTGTTGGCCTCAGTACCTCCTGTATTGCTTGGCACATAGTAGGTACTCAATAAGTTGAATAAAAGGCATCTTACTTACATCCTCTGCTATCCCTCTGGCTTTCTACTTAAAGTAAAACACATCCTGCCTCCAGACTGGTGAAGATTTTGATGAGCCACCCAGGAAGCTATCACGTCAAACTATCAATTGTATGCCAGGCACACTTAACAATAAGAGCATCACACACATGTTAATGCCACCAGAGCTCACTGGATGGACTACCCGAACCAGGACCCGTGGATTCTTCAGGTGGACACAGCCCACTCTTTGTTGATTACGAATGCTGCCTCCAAGTCCATCACTGACCTTGGGTGTCTTTTCCCTCCTTGGGGCTCAGTTGCCTCATCGATAAAACAGGAATCACAGAACTAACATTCCCTGTTCCTCTGAGAGTTTTTTTGCTAAGTGAACTCAAGTCATTCACAAGGCCACAGTACCCACCCAACAAATAATTCATAGATGCTTCAGCTAGTCAGAATAAGAAAAAACTGCAATGCAGTGATCATCATTTAAAATGAAATTGCTGCTCACAGTATTCATACCTATGATTTAAAATAAGCATGACTGTGTGGCATATAACGAATTCTGTCAAGTTTTAGGAGGAAAGGGTTCTTTTCCCTTGTTTTTTTTTTTTTGTTGTTGTTGTTTAAAGACTACAATGCCGTTACATTTAAATCCATGAAATACTTGTTTCCAAGGATCATTCTGAATGATCCGGATGTTCACGTTTATTTTTCCTGGAATGCAATCTGTCACACTTTGGTTCAGGAAGGGGTCTGGCATCTGCCACTTTCCTTGCCAGACTTTTTAATGGAAAACTCAAGAGCTGCAACATCTACACATCTGCCATGGCCTTTCATTTTCTTGGTAACATCTCAGTGCACAATTCATTTCAAGCCAGTGATGGGAAGGAAGTCTCCATCCATGTGACTTTGTAATTCTGTTACTGTGTCAACTTGCCAATCCATTGTTATCTTTGTGCTATCTTTACACTTCTGTAAAATGTTGGCAACCACAGGATAACTCCTTATTTTCAGTTGATGTCGGCATACAGGAAGCGCTAAAAATGATTTTAGGCTGCCCTTTTTATTTTGGAAGAAGTCATTCTTATCCTCTGTCATTCACATTTGTAGAACTAATATATAAACATGCTTTTTTTCGTTTGTTTTGTTTTATTTGCGGTACGCGGGCCTCTCACTGTTGTGGCCTCTCCCGTTGTGGAGCACAGGCTCCGGACGCGCAGGCTCAGCGGCCACGGCTCACGGGCCCAGCCGCTCCGCGGCATGTGGGATCTTCCCGGACCGGGGCACGAACCCGTGTCCCCTGCATCAGCAGGCGGACTCTCAATCACTGCGCCACCAGGGAAGCATGCTTAAGGGGAGAGATGATAAATGACAGAATGGATAGAGACTGTAGGAATTAGACAGTCCAGCAGCACCATTAGTCACCTACGAATAAGGCAACCTACGATTCCTGTACCAGCTGCAACACTGCGAATCCAAGCAAACCGTTTTATCTGATGTCTTAAAATCTGAATAAGGGGGCATCAATTTCTGCTTCTGACCTTCTCATTAAAAGAGATTGTTAGTGAGGATGATAGGCGGCTCTAAATTCTGATTTCTATATACAAATAAAATCAACACACAATCGGCGAGATAAGATACAGTCACCCAGACAGAGAATGGCTTCTAAGCCAGAGCCAGGCTTGAATATAATGAGATCAGGTGTACGAATTAAACCTAAGGAAGGATGGACCAACCATAGGAAGGAGGTCAGTGAGGCAACAGGGATCCAGCTCTGCCGTGGTGGCTGTCCCTGCCCAGGGAGAGGGACCCTGCCGCTGGGGGAGGGGTGGGTGTGCACCCGGGGTGTCCCTTTTGGTGCCGAAGGGCAGCCTGGATGAAAAACACTAAGATTATCCCCTCTGCCTTGCTCTGCTTTCAGACTCACTTAGCAACCCTCAGATAATTCATTGGATTTTTCTGCTATATCAACGTTTTAGAGTAAATGTGCCCTGGATAGGAAATATTGCTTTCTTGCAATATTTCTTGCTTGATTCATTCATTCAGTGAATATTTATTGAGTGTCCACTATATGCCAAACGCTGTTGTATGCTTTGATTACAGACCCAAATCCCTGTCCGCAGGAAGCAGACATCCTGGTGGGGGGAGAATATCATAACAAATGCATGAAGTACATACAGTGTCAGATGGTGTTAAGCATAATGGTGACAGATGAAGCGGGGAAGGGGAGAGGGAGTGCTCCTGTTGGGATGGCTAATTTAAATATGGAGCCAGGGGGCTTCCCTGGTGACGCAGTGGTTGAGAGTCCGCCTGCCGATGCAGGGGACGCGGGTTCGTGCCCCGGTCGGGGAAGATCCTACATGCCGCGGAGCGGCTGGGCCCCGTGAGCCATGGCCGCTGAGCCTGCGCGTCCGGAGCCTGTGCTCCGCAACGGGAGAGGCCACAACAGTGAGAGGCCCGCGTACCGCAAAAAATATATATATATATATATATGGAGCCAGGAAAGTCTCACTGCCAAGTTGGATGAAAGAGGTGAAGGAGGGAGGCCTGCGAATGTCTGAGAGAAGAGCATCCCAAGCAGGGGGAAGAGGAAACAGTGCGAAGGCCCTGAAGCAGGAATGTGCTTGGTGTATCTCAGGAAGGCCGGGGTGCTGAAGCAGGGTGAGCCAGCGAGCAACAGGGAGAGAAGGGGCCGGAGGGACATTGGGGACCAGACTGCGACTTGACCCTTCTAAGGGCTGGGAAAGAATATCCCTCCCCATGAGGACACATATGATGATTTAGGAATTTGATGTCTGGTTTCTACTTGTGCCTCCTTGAGCTTGGCTAGAGTCCATCCGTTTCTATGAAACGAAACCATTCTCGGAGTCTTTGGCATATTGAACTTTCTGCCTTTGAAAAGTTGAGAACGTGATTCAGAAACTTGGAGACTCCTTTATGGTGGCGTTCTTAGGGTGACCGACCAGGACCCCTAAACTTATCACCTCCTATATCTTCAACAACTGCTTGGGATGTGAACTCTGTATGATATAATGTAAGCAGTCATAACAGTCATTGTTTTAATAGTGACATTCTGGACGTATGGAAATGGGGTATATGTGTAGATAAGAGCTATCATGGACATAGAGTTGTCAGTGAGAGCGTTCATTTAAGTATATTTATGGATTTTATCGTTATGTAATGCCTTTCTTTGTCATTACAGTCTTTGTTTTCAAGTGTTTCGAAGCCTATTTATTTATTTATTTTTTGCCCGCATCGTGTAGCATGTGGGATCTTAGTTCCCTGACCAGGGATCGAATCCAAGCCCCCTGCAGTGGGAGCGCAGGGTCCTAACCGCTGGACCGCCAGGTAAGTCCCTAATTTAGATTTTGACAGATCCGGGCTTGGATCATGGAATTGACACTAGCTATGGAAACCTAAGAAAGTTATTTAAGTTCTTGGAGACTTTGTTTCTTCCATCTCAAAGAGAGTCTTTGTGAGAATGAAACCAAAAGGGTGGTTATTAGGATTAAATGAAAGAATGTTCTCGATGGCAAAGCACTGGTGCTCAGTAACATGGTTCCCTTTCTCATAGCCCCCTTCTCAATTTCTGCTTTGCACCGCAAGACTCAGAATTGCTGCCCACAGGGAATCATAGTGAAATCTTAACTAATCGTCAATTTTGGCACCATAGGCTTCCGGCTTATTTATTTGTACTTGTTGCGGTGCGTGGGCTTCTCATTGCAGTGGCTTCTCTTGTTGCTGAGCACGGGCTCTAGAGCGCAGGCTCAGTAGTTGTGGCGCACGGGCTTAGTTGCTCTGCGGCATGTGGGATTTTCCCAGACCAGGGCTCGGACCCATGTCCCCTGCCTTGGCAGGCGGCTTCTTAACCACTGCGCCACCAGGGAAGCCCGCACAGGCTGTTTTATCAGAGGCCAAGACAATCAGCCGTCCATTTGTGTGGTACTCTACCCTTGGAGCCACCCTTTTACAGAGCTGTGGAGGTGACATGAAATTATAACGTAAAGCACTCAACACAGTACTTGGCCATGGTTCATCCTTATGGAATGTTAATTTTTATTATTTTAATTTTTCCGTATGTTTTGGGAAATTTTTATGGGAATGCATATGTATTAATTATGCTATGAAAAAAAGAAAACAAGACTATATGAGCCATAGTGACTTGTTTTATTGATACCGATGGTGAGTTAAGAGCATCTTTGTATCCTTGGGTCTGAATATTGGGCATAAGTTCAATGTGAATTGAGCACTGTGACACTTAGTTTTACATGTTTACTTGACTAGGCTACCTCGTTATTCAATCAGACCCTAATCTAGGTGTTGCTGTGAAGGTATTTTCTAGGTGTGGTTAGCATCTACAGTCAGTTGACTTTAAGGAGATGATCCTCAATAAGGTGGGTGGGCCTCATCTGATCAGTTGAGTGGACTTAAGAGCAAAACTGAGGCTTCCCTGAGGAAGAAGAAGTTTTGTCTTAAGATTGCAGCATCTCAGCTCCTACTGTAGAGTTTCTAGACTGAGAGCCTGCCCGGCACATTCTGAACTTGCCACCTTCACAAACACATAAGCCAATCCCCTGAAGTAAACCTATGTGTATGTGTATTATATGTATATGTATGTATGCATGTGTGTGTGTGTGTACTCCTGACTGGTTCTGTGCCCGTTTCTCTGGAGAATCCTGACTTACAAAGGTGCATATGAAGGCTCATTTATTCTTCTTTTTCTTTTGTCGGTAATTCTTTATGATGCCTCATTTGCATGATGCAATTTTACTAAAATGAAACTTGAACAGCTCCAAACTGCGTAATCCATTTCTTTCAGCCTCACACTTTCTTTTTGGCCTCAGCCAGGCAATCTGACCCCGGAGTTGGGGGGATCATCCCTACATTGACAGCAGCTGGCATAGTCTACCCATGAGGTCCATGGGGCACATCGCCTGGGTTCTAGGTGGCCAACAGGATGACGGTAAATGCCAAGGGGATAATCTTTCTCTAAAAATATGGATAAATCAAGAGTTTACAGAGTGGAAACTGGTTGGTTTGCTACACTCTGGGTATGAATTCAGAGCATAACTAGGATATAAAAACTCTGTGGTCTAAGTGAAAATATATTTATGCAGTGATGGTAGCCCCGCAATTTCTAGGATGAATGCACAGGAGGACAAGTTACCATGAGAAGAGATATTACTGAGAGTGTAAGTCTGCTTTCATTTTTTGCTAGTTTGTCCATAATCATATGGAAATAACCCCCCCGGTGAAATGTGAGACAAAAACTATGACATCATCTGAATTTAGTGTCACTGCTCTAAGCTAAAAATTTGGGTGGGTTCCTACTTACATTTTCTTGTCTCCAAGTTATCTTTTCCATTTTGCAATGCAATGCAAAGCATTCCTTACAACACTGTCAGAATTTGAACAAAAACATCTTTTATCTAATTTCTGATTTGCCATTTTGTGATATTGTGATTTATAATAAGAAATAGAAATTTGGTCTTCATCCCCAGTTTTGGCAGAGAGCTCTTTAAACCCTTGAATTTCCTAAGTGATGAAAGCAAAAAGGCATCCTTCTGTTATGTTAATGGATGACGTTTGGACCCCAACTAAGGTTGGGTGCTGGATGCCAGGAGAACCCACCATGTGATTAGAGGGTTGGAACTTTCAGTTCTCACCTCACCACCTCTGGGGAAGAGGAGAGAGGCTGGAGATGGAGTTCAATCACAAATGGTTAATTATTCATCAGTGGTGCCTATGCAATGAAGCCTCCATAAAACCCCAAAAGGATGGAGTTTAGGAGAATTTCCAGGTTGGTGAACAGGTGGAGATTCGAGGAGAGTGGTGCACTCAGAGAGGGCATGGAAGCTCCATGTCCTTTCCCCGTACCTTGCCCTATGCACCTCCTCCATCTGGCTGTTCCTGAGTTATATCCTTTTATAATAAACCAATGATCTAGTAAGTAATGAGGTCTTCTAGCAAATCAATCAAACCCAAGGAGAAGGTCACGGGAACCCCCAACATGTAGCCGATAGATCAGAAGCATAGGTAACAACCTGGGATTGTGGCTGGCTTCTGAAGTGGTGGTGGTAGGGGCAGCCTTGTGGGACTGAGCCCTTACCTGTGAGATCTGACACTGTCTCCAGGGACATAGTGTCAGAATTGAATTGAGTTGTAGGACACTGACCTGGCGCATTGCTTGGATGGGTGGGGAAGCCCCCCTTCCACAAGTTGGAAATCGGGTCCTGGAACCCCAAAAGACACTTTCTTACTGTACATCTTGTCATAACCAAGCAGCCTTTATATGTACTCTTTAGCCACATTTTTATAACTTCCTACAAATTTGGTTATCAGATACTTTAAGCAATGGCAGGAGAAAATAGTGTTTCCAGAAGAGAAACAAACTGGAACACAAACCAGCGTAACCTGCTAAGAACTGGCTTCCCTCAGAGAGACCAGTGACTGGTTAGTGAGGTACCAGAACCTCCAAGAGGCAGTTAATGGCCAAGATGGACCACTTTTAGGGTGGTGGCAACCTACACTGTCCATGAAAGCTCAAGATTGAGTGAGGCAAGGTATTTGCCCATAGATAACAGAAGTATGGAAAAGCAAAACTGTAGCCTCAAAAAGCCTCTACCTTCCACATCTCATTTCATAATTCTTGGAATGTTCTACTATTTCAGAATTGCTTTCTAATTTTAACCTTGTTTTACTTTTGCTTATCTCTGCAATCTTCAATGGGCTTCTCTTCACTTCACTCTTATTTTTTTTTTCTACAGTCATTCCTCGAATTTGCTTTCCTTTCCTTCCTGCTGTGAATTTCCTGTATTTCTCTTGCTGCTTCTCCCCTTTCCATTTTTACCTCCTCTTCATCTTATTCTTTGAATTTCTTTCCCCTGTTCTTAATTCTTCTTCCTTTCCCTCTGATCTGTTGTGGCTTTAATCATTGCTGAGCTGCTTTAAAATCGCCCAGTGACTGACGTTTTCTCCCTGAAAGGAGAGGGATTTGTGACTGTGGAAAACTAACTACAAAGACCCAACACATTCAATTTTCAGCACAGTTCTTTCCTTTCTTCTGTGGCGCTTTTGCCTGGGATTAGAGGTGGACCGCTTACTGCAACTCACAATGGCAAAGCCCTTCAGGCCTGACTTCTCAGCTCTGTGAGTCGCATGGCAAGGTGTATCTGAGCCACTCTGTTTACACTGATTGCTAGAATTTTAAAATTGCCCGTCACTAGAAAAAGCTTACTCAAGTGTTTCCTGGAAAACAAAGTAGTATTATTTCACAATGTGATGACCGGACTTATTCTTCTCCTTGGACTATTCATCCTCCCTCCCCCCTCCCCCTTCATTTTTTACAGCATGAAACAAAAACAGACAAATGTGTTCCTGGCAGAAGGGTGAAGGAGCTTTGTCACCCTGGCCGACTCCACCAGAAGTAAGATTTTTACAAAGGGATGAACAGTAAAATTAGTAAAATAGATCAGTTTTTCAGGACTCTATGATTTTATCATAGGGCATTAGGAAATAGTAGATTGCCACAAGCACACCAGATTCATTTGCCTCTGAGAGATTTCACTTTAGCTCTTTGCAACACTTAAGTATGGACTACACAGCTTTTTATGTTTTGAAATCATTCTTTTGGCTAAATTTGCTCGTGAATTCGCTTTACCTTTCTGCGTTTCTTGAAGAGCAGCAGTGCAGACCTCAATGATTAAGTGCTCGAAGTCAGTGTCTGCCATGTAGCAGGACCTGGGAGATTATCATTATCAAAGGATACTTGTGGTCAAAGCTGTACCACATTCTGAAGAGCCAGGCAGTCTCTGTTTTCGTCGTGCTTTTGCCAGAGTTGTTTGCTTCCTAGCGAGTGACAACAGAAAAAGGCATTGGATAAATGATCACTATAAATATTGATATATAATATCAACATTAATACATAGTATGTATATAATATTAATATATTTTAACTATAAGAATATGTGTCAAGCCAAATTAAACTTAACCACTTTTAAAAAATCTTTCCAGATACAGGTATTTTCATCTAAATGTTGAACCTGCTGCCAAGCAGATTAACTCATGGATCTTGCCATATGGGTGAGGTTCTTGTGGCATAATTCGACATTTACTTTTTTTCATAATTCCTATTTTATTAAACAGCTAAGAAATGCCAC
This sequence comes from Monodon monoceros, assembly GCF_005190385.1. NCBI lineage: Eukaryota > Metazoa > Chordata > Mammalia > Artiodactyla > Monodontidae > Monodon > Monodon monoceros. Next base: position 119,616,346 of record NW_021703767.1, on the reverse strand, counting down.
TTTGTTGACACCAGTGAACATGATATTTCTGTCAGATTGCTGTTGTGGGAATTTTGCAGTTATTTCTGTCAGATTTGGATGGTATTTATTTACGATTTACCAAAAGGTCAAGACTAAAGGGATAACAGTCTAATAATTGTTAAACTAGTTTTCATTCATTTTATTTTTGATAGCTCACTACCAAAGCCTATGGTTAATTTTTGATATCTTCCCCCTTCGATTCTTAAGTTTTGAAATAGATATTCCGGTTAAGAAGCCTGTAATAATTTAATAACTGAATGAATGTGTTTGTCTCCCCCGACCCCATGCTCACTCACTCTTTTTTTTTTTTTCTTCAAAGGACCACAGTGGGAGGGAGGAAGAAAAGGACAAAAGAGAAAGCATTTGATAGGTGTTTATGTAACAGTAGAGGATGAAAATGTGAGAAAAAGGTGAAAAATTTCTGTGAACTTTAGAGAGATGATAATGGACATTGCAATGTGGTATGAAGGAGATTCAGGGACATTTTTACCTCTTCTGTGTATCTCATTTTGCATATTAAGAGAATTCCAGACTTCAATCAGTTGTAATTATCTTCATCATTAAAAGCATTTATATCTGGGGCTTCCCTGGTGGCGCAGTGGTTGAGAATCTGCCTGCCAATGCAGGGGACACGGGTTCGAGCCCTGGTCTGGGAAGATCCCACATGCCGCGGAGCATCTAGGCCCGTGAGCCACAACTACTGAGCCTGCACGTCTGGAGCTTGTGCTCCGCAACAAGAGAGGCCGCGACAGTGAGAGGTCCGTGCACCGCGATGAAGAGTGGCCCCCGCTCGCCACAACTAGAGAAAGCCCTCGCACAGAAACGAAGACCCAAACACAGCCAAAAATAAATAAATAATAAAATAAAATAAAATATACCATGTATCATGCAGCCTTTTAAAAAAAAGAAAAAAAAAAAAAAAAGCATTTATATCTTAACATGGACTTCATTGCTTTGTTTGGGCCCTCGGTTTCCATGCCCAAATTGTATCAGGAGTTCACAGTCCAGTAATAATGTGAACATTCTCAAGAAATCATGAGGCATGGAAGACAGTGAGAAACCACTGGCTGCTCCAAAGCTAGCCCTTAGTTGAAACCAAGGTGATTTACTTTACTTTGTTTATTTACTTTTTTGCCCCTTTCCAGACAGTTCCACTGATGGGTAATGATAAATAACTGAACACAAAAGGCTGTGTTCTGCTCTCTGAAACACATGTAAAAGCAGACGCTGCAGTTCCATGCCCCACAAACAAAAGGGGAATACAAGAATGCTAAGTGTGGTCCCTCCCTTTCTAGGCAGCCATTTATCCTTTGTCTAAAATGGTTGAAGCAGACACTCCACAATAAAATGAAAACCCAAACTGGCAGCCTTTCTCATTGGTTGTTTTAAGATCTCTGATTTCCAACACTGAACAGTTTCCTAAAAGGCGTTCCTTAGTATGCCACTGTTCTACGTGATGTTGATGGAAATTCTGTGCCGATCGTTCAGGAAAGGATGGGTTTGAGAGTGTTAACCAGGTTTGTTACATTCAGAAATTTTTGGAATCTTTCATTTGTAAATGAGCATTGTAAATCTTTGAGAGGGAAGCCTTTCTCAAACTTACCTGGTCATGGACCACATGCCCCATTCCCAAGTCCCACAGTGGGACATCTATGATCTTTTCATGGATGATGTCAGAGTTTCATAGATCTGTTTTCTGATAGACCCAGAGTGCCATGCCCTGTTATCTAGAGCTAGAATGTACCCATGGCATTTCCACAAAAGGGAAACCAAGGTGTCCAGTTCAATTTCCATCTGTCCCTGAACCTTTCTCTAGCTATTTCTACCCCAAGAAAGGTGTCAGATCTGCAAAGTCACTGCTATACTTAGTGTTTTCTTCATCATCTTGCAACATTTGCAAGTCGTTTCTGAGTCACTGTCTCTCAAACAGGTCAGCACGTTGGGGCTCAGCTGGCAGAGTTAAACTGTTATCCCTGAACTAAACTAGGTAGTAAAGCTCTGCGCTAGCCCTGGGGAGTTCTCTCTCTCTTTTCTTTTCTCTTCTTTTCTTTTTTCTTTCCTTAAGAACAATAAGGAGTTACACATTTTATCCATCCAGAGGCACAGGTAATTTTGATAGCTGACAATATCTATTGATGACAAGATAGTCATTGAAGAAAATTAATAGAAAGGAGTGTAAGCAAATTCCTGTTTTTTTGTTTGGTTGTTTGTTTCTAAGTTAAGGTGGGCTGTGTAGTGTTGAGCTTGGCTGGCAGTCAGGGGCCCAGGATTCTAGCACCCACTCCACAGCAGCCCGGCTGAATGACATTTGTAATAATATTCTCCAGCTATGGAATGCTCATTCATTCCTAGGCAAGGTGCTGGTCACATTATCCAGTCACTAACTTTTTCAGTCATTGTTTTTCAATTTTCACAACAAACCCTCAAGGTAGGCTGCATTATACCTATTTTACAGGTGAGGACCTAGAGAGGCCCAGAGAAGGGAAGAGCTGAGTCCAAAGTCACATAGCTAGCAAGCCATAGAGCTGGAATTTGAACGTAGGACTAAAGGACTCCAAAGGTGCTGTTCTTTCTGCTGGTATCTCACTCAGCCTTTGAACTTTGGAAAGCACACACACCGTATGATAGGCTATTTGGGCTGCACTTTCCTCATCTGTAAAATGAATTGAGGAAATTGGATTGGCTGGTCTCTGAGGTCCTAATCGTATGGAAGATACTGTTTTTTCATTAATGACAACAACAACAATAACGGCTGGCACTTCTTGAATAGATGCCATGTGCCAGACACTGTTCTAAGTGCTTTTCATATATTATTATTCCTATTTTACAGATGAGGAAACTGAGGCAACTGGCGAACAGAGAGGTTTCCAAGCACCGTTGTGGCCTCTCAGCAGCAGCCTTGATTCCTGTCATCTAGGTGGGTGTAAGTGAAGAGCAAACTAGGGCAAATGGGTATCTGAATAGGAGATGAGGTCAGGATACTGAAGGTTGAGATGCAGCAGCTATACATCCCCCCAAACGTAATGAAAATGCATGGCTCCCCTCAGCTGGGTGAACGCTGATGGGTTGGAAAGTGTCCCTGAAGAAACTTAACTTCAGTGTTAGAAATTTCTCTAGGCTCCTAAATGCTGGTTTCAGGGATTTCTCAAGGTCTTGGAAAACCTCCCTGCCTTTTACTCCCTTTTTCCTCTCCTTTTTATTTCATTTCCTGAGGGGAATATATCAGAACATACAGGCATTCCTGAAAGAGCTTATACTCTATTTCTGGGGAATCTTCCAAGGTTATTTTTTGCCAGCTGGTGAGAGCAACACATACTAGGTAGCATTTTGGAAAAAATGTTAACACTTGTAATCTATTTTTCAAACTTTAATTTACTTGGGATACTGGAGATGTTATTCATTTTACTGCTTTGTAGAGAAATAAACTGGGTTCCAATTAGAATGAAACATAGAAAATGTTTTTCCAGGTAAGGGAAATACCATGGATGACCCAGCATTGACTTTTTCTGCTGATCTGAGATAAAATGTTCAGTGTATGTCTTAAATATCTGTTGGCCCAATTCTGGATCCATTCATTTATTTCTCTGAAGTTATTGATGACTTAATAACTGGGTTATGAAAGGCCATCAATAAATGAGTAGAAATAAATGAGTTAGTCCACTGTGTGCCCTGCGTGTTCACTGGGGGCTGAGGATAAATGTGCCAAGGGAAGGCCAGCCTTTGCGGTCACCCTGGAACAGGGAAGGTATCCGATGAGGCAGCGCAGAGGGCAAGCCCCTGGGAGGGCCCAGATGGGCAGAGGACAGCAGGTAGCATCATTTTACCTGGCTTATTCTGTAGCAGTGATCAGATCACACCCAAGGACAATGGATATAAGCAGTCATCAGAAGAAGAATCTGGAATTTGGTGATAGTCTCTTTATTGCTAGCAATATGTCTTCTTTTTTTGAGTTCTTTGATGCCAGAGGGGCAGTGGCATCCATGTTGGAACAAGCAGAGGATCCAGAAACTGAAGACCAAGATTTGAGTTCTGACTCTCTACTGTCTACCATTTAATAATAATGATACACTCTCCAGATCTGAGCCTCATGTTTCACAGCTGTAAATGGGAACTGGAGATCCAAGGGCATTGAATGTTAGCTTTTATTTGCCCTTGCTACTTCTAAGAAGCAGACTGTTTGATATATGTGTAATTTCTGTTTCCTTGATTATCCTCCATTTCTGGGAAAATGTAAAAATGACTGGGGCATTTGATATCTTTCCTTTTTCTCCTTAAACAAGGGAATAGATCAGAAGTTGGGAAGTGGCTGAGCACGATAAGGAGTGAGTAGTTGTCTTTTTTTTTTTTTTTTTTTTTTTTTTTTGCGGTACGCGGGCCTCTCACTGTTGTGGCCTCTCCCGTTGTGGAGCACAGGCTCCGGACGAGCAGGCTCAGCGGCCACGGCTCACGGGCCCAGCCGCTCCGCGGCACGTGGGATCTTCCCAGACCTGGGCACGAACCTGTGTCCCCTGCATTGGCAGACGGACTCTCAACCACTGCGCCACCAGGGAAGCCCAGTAGGGACATTTTGATTAAGAATGGTGTTATGGGCTGGTGACATCACAGACTAGTATGGGCTAAGGACCCAGAATGATGTATGGGCTTATTAACTTCCTCGAGAAAGAGTTCTTGGGTTTTCCTTAACTTTCCTTGAGTATTCAAAGAAAACATTGATCTTTGGCTTCTTTTCCCAGGTGGGAGTTGTCTGATGAGAAGACATTGTCATTTACCAGCTGAGATTCCTCAATCCTACCCACCAGGGAAGCCCAGTAGTTGTCTTTTAAGTGACCCCTCCAGCACCACCCTAGAGAGGGAGCAACAGGAAAATTAGGAAGGTACTCTTTGTTTTATGCTTATTTGGATCCCTGAAAGAAAACAAAGGCTCTGGCCAGAAATCTTTAAAAAACAGACGCTGAAGCAAGAGGGAATTGTTTGCTGTATTAACCTTAATGAAAAAGAACTAAGCAAATGTAAATACATTCCTCTATCAATATTTAAAGGAGGGGCCTTTGCTAAGTGAACCGGAGGAACTCTGCTCTGGGCTAGTCATATGGGATTGTTTCTCACTTCACAGGGATTCAATGGATTAAGAGAGAGAAGATTTTCCTATTTCTAAGATTTCATATTCAATACTAATGTCAGTGGAGGTTGTACAGAATGATGACAAAGACAGATAATTATCATAACAAATCTGTAGAGTTCCTTATGGGTTCCAGAGCACTTTTTCAAGTAGTCAGTGTGAATGGGATTTGACAGCAGTACTTTTGCCCTGCCATCTCCCAGTGTGGAATGTATTCATGTAATAAGTTGAAGTTTATTGCCTTGATTTTCTGATTACCAAGGAGAAGACCGGATTCTCTGCCCCTAAAGAGAACGATTTCTAGATTCTGAAGAAGGGGGACATGATACAATTGAGAGTCAATAGGAAAATTTTTTCAAATTTATGTTTTAAAAGGTAAAATTAACTCTTAGCCTCCACATAGAGAGTATTTTATACAAATATTTTCACCTTCCTCACACTATGATAAATTCATAAACGTTCCCAAGAAGGTATAGTCACAAAATACATGCTTAGGGAGAAAGAATGAAGGAAACAACTAGATAAGTGTGGGTAAAAATGCCAAGAGGAAACGTAGACATCACAGATACACTACCAGATGGGCTAAACTCATGGTTTAGCTACCAAAAAAAAAAAAAAAGGTCTGCTTCAAATAACTTTGTCCGTACAAGAGATTCAAGTTAATCCAGGGAAAAATAAATTGTTTGGTTCAGGTAAATATAATATTTTGGTGAGTTAAAAATGTATGTTCGGGGCTTCCCTGGTGGCGCAGTGGTTGAGAGTCCGCCTGCCGATGCAGGGGACACAGGTTCGTGCCCCGGTCCGGGAGGATCCCACATGCCGCGGAGCGGCTGGACCCGTGAGCCATGGCCGCTGAGCCTGCGCGTCCGGAGCCTGTGCTCCGCAAAGGGAGAGGCCACAACAGTGAGGGGCTCGCGTACCGCAAAAAAAAAAAAAAAAAAATGTATATTCACAAATTCTTTGGTACTTGTCCCTTTAAAAGATGGAGACTAATTTCCCTTCCTATTGAGTGTGGACGATATATAATGACTCATTTTTAATCAGTGGAATGGAGCAGAAGGGATGGTGATATATAAGGCTAGGTCATAAAAAAACATTGTGGTTTCCTCCTTTCTGTCTGTGTTGAACCACTTGAGGGAAGTTAGTTACCATACTGTGAGGACCCAAGCCACTCTATGGAGAGATCCATGTGGTAAGCATCCGAGTCTCCCTGCCAATAGTCGGCAAGGCACTGAGGTCTCCTGCCAACATGGAAGTGAACCTTTCAGACCCAGTCAAGCCTTCAGATGACATCTGGCTGACATCCTGACTGCAGCGTCATGAGAGACCCTGAGCCAGAAACACTCAGCTAATTTGCTTTCAAATTCCTGACACTTAGAAACTGTGAGATAATAAACGTTTGTTATTTTAAGCCACTAAGTTTTGGGATAATTTGTTCAGCAGCAATAGAAGGCTGATACAATTACATACTGGAATTATAACTTCTAGATGTAAAAGGCACTGGAGTAGAAAATGCACCTTGGAACAAGAAGATCCTAGCTCATGCTGTTTCCCAGTGACAGTGCCCCAAACCACAAACACCATAGTGAAGATAAGGGTTCTACATTTAGGCTTGTGATTTGAGTATACAGTATTATATTTTTGTCTGAAAACAAACCAAAACAATGTTTCCCCCTACAAAACTACTTGCAAAACACATAATGGCTGGTAAGAATAACTGGTGTCATAAATACATGATAGAATTCAGATATTGGGCAACAGGCAGCAAAGGACAAATGAGGTAAGCCCTATATTCTCTTTTCTTTCTGCCCTTTCCCAACTGTAGTACAAGGAGCTAGAGTCCAAGCAGAGAACAATTCAAGCTGAGGGCAGCAGTCTCACTGAGTTGAAGAACTACAAATTGGAGACTGGGTGTTATTGAAGTGGCTGGAATTTTGTTGTTGTTGTTGTCTTGGGAAAGTTACTTTAATTCTTTGAACTTCAATTTCATCATTTATAAAATGGGGTTTATAATATGAATCTCGATTGGTCAAGGTAAAGATTAAATGTGATTTTACATACGGCACCTAACTGCTAAATTGAGGCTATCATCTTCCTGCACTTCCTCTTCCTCATTATTATTTCGTTTTCTAGAGCATGTAATTATAGAATCTGTAAATATAGATTCTATATTCTATTCCATATATATATATATATATATATATGGAATTTAGTCTTAAGCAGTAAAAATGTAGTGGGGAGGGTGTATACTTTTGGGTGTATAAGCCGTAAGTAAAACCAAAATAAATTCAGTGTTGGCCAAGGGAAAACCCAAGATACTTGCTCTGAAATAGTCATTTTATTTTTCTCAAAGTACTGTTAGTTACAATAACATAAAAAAAAACCTTCATCTGGGTCAGGTCAATTTTAGAGTTTACTCTTCTATTTCTGAAATATTTGTTGGTATAGCACAGAATTTACATTCTGTGAGGCCAGCTCCAACAGCATGGGGACATAGTATGGAAAAATATTGATAATTGTTAGATCCGAGCTCTTGAACCTACTTATATTTTCAGCATTTAAGTATCAATTGTGCAGAAGAACACATACTTTTATTCTTCTCCAAATGAGCTCTTTCAGTTTCAAGGGTGTTTTAAGTTATGGTTTTCTGGGATTTGTCAAACAAGTCTTTGTTCACCTGACTCATACCCTCCATATTTTTACAGACACTTTGTTGTATCCCTTCTTAGTGGTAGTCGTTCTGCTGGAGAAATCGTAATTCTTTTAATCTCCCTCTGCTCATTGAAGCTGCCCTTCTCTGGACCTTTCTCAGTTCCGCTTTGACTTTCTTGAGCTGTGGTGACCAGAACTTATCCACCCGGGTTACACACAAGCATAAATGACAACCAAAACCAGAATTCAATGAAGGGACTTCTCGAAGCAAAAATAAAAGTGGAAGTTAGCATTAAGAGAGCACATAGAGGAGCCAGCATAGTGTCCAAAATAAAATTATGTTAGAAAAGATGAAAATTAGCCTCACTGTAACAGTTGGCAGAGTCGGAAATGGAAGAAAAATGAGTTTTTAAAAAAGTTGATCCCATTACTTTTAAGTTCCAAACCTGCAAGTTTTTGCTGCCATCACACATAGAAGGAAATCAAAATCACCACCGTGGCTGGTGATCTGGCCCCTCGGTCCCTCCGAATCCACCTGCACTGGCTCCCACCTTGCCCACTGGGCTCCAGCCACACTGGCCTTCTTGCTGCGCATGGAGCGCACCATAACCTGCTGTGAGGCCAGGGCCTTCATCCTTGTAGTTCCCTCTGGCTGGACTGTTTCCCCCCAGAGCCCACATATACATCTCACTTCTGCACATCGTTCAGGACTCTGATCAAATGCCACTTCTTCAGAGAGGCCTGCCCTGGCCAGCCATAGCCTCTCCTCCATTGTTCTCCATCCTTGTACCTGCTCTACTGTTCCCATTCTCTAAACATATAGTATGTAGCTGTTTACCTTTTTGTTCCCAGTGTCCCCCATTAGAGCGTAAGCTCTGTGAGGGTGAAGACTTTGAATTGGTAACTGCTGCATCTTCCTCACACTTAGATTTGTGCCTGACATGGGTGGGTTGTATGAATGAATGAATGAATGAACGAATAGACGCACGCACACCAATTAAGAGTGGAAGTTCTAGAACCAGATTCTGGGTTTGAATTTCACTATGTGTCCTTTGGTACATTATTTAACTTCTCTGTATACAGTTTCCTTATTTAAAATATAAGTATAATAACAGTACCCATTCATAGGTTTATCTTGGAAGATAAATGAGTTAACACAGATAAAGTGCTTAGAACAGTGTTAATAACAAGAGTCAGTACTCCACAAATATTAGGATGATCACGAAAAAGGGCAAGAAGGGAAAAAGAGAAGCAATCGTGGCAGCCCTTCTTGGGTAGCGGGAATTTTCTATTGAAAGATTAAGGGGGGCGTGGCGCTCCAGCAAGTCTCACCTTTGTAATGCTGGGCTGCCAAGGACACAGAATCAATTACAAGGACAACTTCTTGTTGGGGCGAGGGTGGGGTGGTGGAATTTTGTCTGAGGGTTGTTTTTTTTTTTTACATTTAAGAGACATAAAATCACAACTGCGATACCTTCCATTTCTCAAAGTGGCACATTTGCATAGACTATATATTTAAAGTTTAATACTTGCTTGTGGAACATTCTTTTTAAAGCTTCTGGGTCTGGTATGAGTAAGAGTGTAACACCATTCACACTTTCAAGGTATTACAAGGCAAAAAGGAAAATCGTGACATTGCTGGTTAGTCACAGCCACAAGTTCATATTTCCCAAAGGTTATTTTACTCTCCAGAAACAGAGAAAAAGGAAATTCCTTCAAAAATATGTACATGTCGGGCTTCCCTGGTGGCGCAATGGTTGAGAGTCCGCCTGCCGATGCAGGGGACACGGGTTCGTGCCCCGGTCCGGGAGGATCCCACATGCCGCGGAGCGGCTGCGCCCGTGAGCCATGGCCGCTGAGCCTGCGCGTCCGGAGCCTGTGCTCCGCAACGGGAGAGGCCACAACAGTGAGAGGCCCGCGTATCGCAAAAAAAAAAAAAAAAAAAAAGTATATGTCATTACATATGCTTATTATTGATTTTGAGAGTATATGATCAGTAATTGCCACAATTATCTGAAAGTTTTAGCTTTGGGCAAGTAAGAGTAAGGTCTTTTTTTCAGAAGTTGACCAGTGCAAAGATTATCCTATTTGTTAATGTAAGACCAATTTAATAAGTGCAAGCTGAGTGGAAAAATGCAATCCTCCTAAGAATTAGGTTTCTGGTCTTTAGTCAGAGCAACAGGTGTTGATAATAAGTGAAGAGTTGTCAGGCAAAATGAGGGCCGACAGGTTCTTGACACATAGTTTGGAAAGTACCAAAAAACCCCCTCTGTCCAGGTCAAGTGGCAGCTGCATGGACGCTGTGGTTTGTTACTTCTGGCCTGAGCCCACCATTTCCTGTACTTGACATTGAACATAAGAATTATTCCAAGGGTGGAAAAAGCCTTTTTCTGAAACGTAGTTACCTCGGTAGTCAACCATCATGAATAAGAACACTTCCAGGACACTTTTAAAAAACAATAGCGGCAGAAGACTAGTAGGAACCATGTAAATTATACCAGGGTTAGTTAGATAACTCTTTATGTGTCCTCTACAGGAAGCCCCAAGCAAGAAATTGTGGCCTGTGAACTTCTGTACAGCTTGAGGACAGAGTATAATTTTCCCCTCTAATTATAGTAATTTAGTATATTACTGGTTATCATTTCCTTTTTCCCCCCCTTTGGTTACCAGAAAGCTTACTTGTGGTTCAACTTCAGCAAGTACATAGGACCTTATGATCTGTTTACTCATAATTCTTTTTACTCCTCTGGTTTTGTTTCTGCTTTCATTAGTTTTTTTAACTGAGTTTTAAAGTTCTTAAAAAATATTTTACTATTATTTTATCATATGTGGTGATGTAAGCTGCTTCATCAAATCCTTCACGAGATAAGATGGTTTTAATGAAATTAAGTTAGGTAGTTTTCATAAATATAATTCTAACAACCTGGAGAAGTAGACACTATTATCATTCACGTTTTACAGTTAGGAAAATTGCGATTCAAAGATGTAAAAAACTTGCCCAAGATCCAAATACCACGTAGTTTTCATTGTACTATGTTGTACTATCTCATTTCTCTAATAACAACAACAACAAAAATACTTTCTACTGGTTTAAGTATCTTCAGGTAAGAGTAATTACTAAATTGACAATGGTATGAATGAGCTAAAATAAAGTACATTTAAATTACAAAAGAAAAAAGTTAAGCTAGCAGGTAACCTTACCAATAATTATATGTAATTGTAAAATATTAGGCAGTTAGAGGAAGATGAAGAATTTTCTTTGATGAATTTTCTTATTCTATCACTTTTCTTTTAAAGAAAAAGATATGAGAAGGACAAAATTTAGATAAAAGTTCTACGTGAAAGTAGAAGAATGGATTAGTTGATCTATATGAGATAAAATGCTTTGTGAAAATCTGTACCAGCCCTTCCTAAGGACTCATTACAGCCCACCAGTGTAAGGAGATGGACGGGCTTTGATCTCCTTTCGAAGGTCACCACTCTGGCCCTAATCCCAGTACGCTGACACCCTGCTGGGCTCAGTCCTGCAGTTAAGTGTCTTTCCTGGGCAATAAAGTCTGTGAAAACAGCACCAGCATGGGCTTGGAACACATGTGACAAAAATATTCAAAGTACATATGAGCCAGGATCATTGCCAACTTCATTTTCCAGCCCTTTGTGTAGAGCATAGGATCCTTCCCTCTTTACGTGAACCAGGAAAGCAGCAGCATCTTGCCTGGCGGCACTAACCAGCTGTGCCTCACTGATGGGACTGTAGGAAAAAAACCCATGAAATAAAAGAGAGATGGATCCTCTTCAGATCCAGATATGATCAGGACACAATTCATTAAGCAGCACCTCTTATTTAAGGTGTTATTCTATCATGTCTGTCTACCTGCAATTTCAGCAAGAGGTGCAACATTTCTACACAATTGTTTGCTTTAAGTACTGAGTTAAAAATGACCAAAGCAAAATTGCCAATGACAGGTTTTACTCTGATGTTAGATTCAAGTCCAGAGTTTGTGGAGACTACACTTCCCTTACTCAAGGCGATAGCACGTTGTTCTGAATAATTTTCCCTAAGGATTTTCAGGCTGTGCTTTTGCAGATTTTCAGTGTTTCTGTATTTCTGTATACCTGGACCTGGTAAATGAGAAATCATGCAGGAGAAGCAGGCCCATCTGTTGTGTGCCCAACATGCATCGAACATGCATCAAGTACATTTCACTGAGATGACGGCGCTAGCAAGTTGCTGGGCAGGGATCTGAACTCCAGGCTGCCTGATTCCAAGAGCTGTGCTCTTGCTCGTACACTGCAGTTTCCAGGCTTCCTGCAGCCACAAAGAAGGCACGAGTGTATGCTAGTTCTAAGCACTCTAGAGGTTACGCAAAGGTTATCAACACCCTGAATTCCTGCGCATTTTATAGTCATCTGATTTATTTTATCTGCGGGGCCAGCCCCCTTTAGAATGAGCCTCCTGGCTACGGAACACAAGATCTCATATCGCTGTACTCTACGCATCGGCTTCTTTGACTTGCCTGGTGTGAAGAGGGCTCCTTTTGATCCTCATCCGGGTCCACACCAACCCTGTTAAAGAGAACAGAGAACTGGTAAGGGCCTTGCTGCTGATGAGATGACACAGCCTCTTGGGTCAGGTCACGTGAACCAAAGACAATAGGAATCAGACGAAAGGTTTAGCAGAAAACCCTCCTACCTCTCCCTGAATCAAAAGAACTTCAAATAGATGTATGGCAAGAGGAGAACTTGTACAGCTGGGCCTCTGCACAGCTGGTGAGATCGGGCACCAACAGCTGTTCCCTGCTGCTGTCTTTCCCAGCAAGAGCAGAAACCTGAGAACCTGGGGCGGGAGCGCTCAGGAAAAGACCTCCATGGTCCCCAAAACAGGGATCCTAGAAGGAAGGCCACCTGTTCTTCCTGCAGGACTCACTGACAAAACTGCTCTGGGAATGTGGTGGCCCAGGCTGCAGCAGGCTCCCCAGGACAGAAGAAAAACAGATCCTTTGTCCAGATGCTCATGGAGGCTGGCAGTAGGGAGGATCCAGGTTTGTGGGACCTGAGACTTATACAATTTGGGGGGCTCTCTTTAGGCAAATTAATACAAAAATACAAATACAAAATTAGGGATGAAAGTGACTCTTTAAAGAGAAAGAGAAAATAAATTATAACACATTTTATAATTTTAAAATCTGGCAAATGCAACAGACATCTCAACATCTATAAAATACATAATATTCTAATTAATTTACTGCCTGACATACCTCTAAAATAACTTTTTCCTCCTAAGTTTTGCCTGCATACTTTGTTACTCTCTTTATATGATATAATGATTTTGTGTAAGAGAGTATAGGAGGGGGCTTCCCTGGTGGCTCAGTGGTTGAGAGTCCGCCTGCCGATGAAGGGGACACGGGTTCGTGCCCCGGTCTGGGAAGATCCCACATGCCGCAGAGCGGCTGGGCCCGTGAGCCATGGCTGCTGAGCCTGTGCGTCCGGAGCCTGTGCTCCGCAACGGGAGAGGCCACAATAGTGAGAGGCCCGCGTACCGCAAAAAAAAAAAAGAAAAAGAAAAAAATAGAGAGAGAATAGGAGGACAAGGTAGTCTCTCCTCTAGCAGAGTCATCACAATTATTAATAATTGGGAGACATTAAAACATGGTTCCTTACACACACAGACATGCTTGCTGTGTGCAGTACTGCTAAAGGTTTATACCCCGAAAAGACAAGATTTCTGATAAATTTCACTTCATGCAATTCTCATCAACAATACCCAGTACGCTTATCAGTGTATACGCTGCATCACTGAATGTATGTATTCCTGAATTTCCGTTTTGACAGGGCATCAATGAGAACAGAATCCTCCACTTTGAATTGTACACATCTCATGACTGGAAGAATTTTCCACAGACTAGCTTCTGGCTCAGTGCATTTGAAGCCTTGTTTTTCCTCCACTACCCCCAGACTTGTGAAGCCAGTCACCATAGGACATGTTCATCTTCCATCCAGCCTCGTGACACGCTTCCTGTAAGCCGTCGCTGCAGGAGGCTGGCCAGCAGTGACTTGCCCTTGCACAGAAGTGACTGCAGACCACACAGCCTCATCCCACTAAATACAATCTAAATGCGCTCCCAATTCGGCTTCCCCTTGGTCGGACCCCACAGCTGCCCAGGGCCACTCCAGAGCCATCTGACCAGGCGAGAAGCATGACGGAGGGGAAACTGTAGCACAAAGAAACAGTGATCAAACCCAACAGTGGTTAAAATATATTCCTTTTGCAAATCTTACGAAAACATAGGACCATGGGAACACAATGCTGCGGCTCTTCCCAGGGCCTTGGAAGGGCCGGAGCGTGTGAGGGCCTGGAGCTTGAACTTCCTCTGCTCTGGAGGGTGGGCCTCTGCCTGTGGTGGGCGGCATGGGGGTGCAGCTCAGGGCCTCAGCCACCTGGCTGGGGCTCCGCCAGAGCCTTTCCTGAGAACGTCACAATTTCTAGAGCTTTAGCGTCTTTCCTTCCACTCCGGCCCCTGTAAACACTTCTGCAGTGCCCTTGTTCTGGTCCCTAGATGTGGGGAGGGGAGGCAGGTTAGAAGCTACCAGGCCTGCAGATGTGTTAGCCTGTGAAAGGAAAGCCACTGGTGGAGAGGTGGCTTGTTTAAAATACCTCTGATTCTTCAAAAATTAGTGTCCTCTGGGCATGAATAGCCCCTTTTCTCTAACCGAGAGGGTGAAATGCGTGGCTATTTATTGTTTGCTGAACGTTTTGGCCTTCAGGTAACTAGAAAGGGCCTCTGCTGGGGACTAACCTTTGATTTTCTTAGAGTAGAAAGAGCTATTTGATCTATTTCGTTGAAGTTGGAGGGAGAGAAGGACAGGACAGGGTAGGGGGGGAAAGGGGGTCAGGAAGGAGAAAGGAGGAGGGGGAAGGAAAGAGAAGAGAGAAGGGAGGGAGGGGGCAGTGTAGGGATGGGGGGAGGAAGGAGGGGCAGGGGGGAGAGGACTGGGAGAGTTGAAGGGGGGAGGTGGGGAGGATAGACAAGAAGAGAGGGGGAGGGAAAGGAGGAAAGGGTAGGGGAGAGAGAATGGAGGGGAGTTAAGGCCCAGCCTCTCAAGGTGGGTCTAGGCAGTGACCTTGGGGTATGGGTGGCCTGAGTCCAACCTCTGTGAATAGTGGGGTCCCAGTTGGAGGCACCCTGGCCCCCTTTCTCGTGGGGCTGGGCCACCTTCAAGCCTCTGGTGGATCTGAGCTCTCTGGCGGATGCTGGGAGCCCCTAGGAGCCTTTATTATTGAGCCCTAACCCCTTTCCCAACACCAGAAGTTACAGGCACCCATGCAGGCTGTGAATTGAACTGAGGGTCCTGAAGTTCCCACTGCTGCATTTGCTTAGGGCCTTTTTTTTTTAGTTCTCTGTCTAAAAAACTAGAGAGAACAGAAATCAAATTTCACAAGAAACCCAACATTTAAAGTTTGAGGCAGCACTGAGGCCTTTCTCCCCAGCAGCAGTCATAGCAGACATTTCTAGTTTCAATTATTGTAGAAGCCAGATGGAGCGGAGGAACGGTAGCAGTGGATTAAGTGCTTCAGTTTAATGTGGGACTCGGTGAAAAGCATCTCAGGGGCCCGAGAGATCGGCTGTTTTCCTCGGAGCAAGAATACATCTCCTCCCTCCTGCCGTTTCAGGGAAGCTCAGGGTCTGCTCCTGGGGCCAGGCCTGCAGCCCTCTTGCCTAGAGCAGACTAAACATCTCAAGAGGCTTGAAGAAAGAGAGACTGCATGTGAGTTATTCCCTCCTGGGGCAGCGGTGGGGAACAAAGCAGATGTGGTCCCTGCCCTCACAGGGCATAACGGTTAGGTACGTTTAATTAGAAAAATCTGAAAAGTTTCTTATAATTGTTTTGGTTTTATTTTTTTAATTAATTTTTATTGGAGTATAGTTGCTTTACAATGTCATGTTAGTTTCTACTGTACAGCAAAGTGAATCAGCCATACATATACATATATCCCCTCCCTTTTGGATTTCCTTCCCATTTAAGTCACCAAAGTGCATTAAGTAGAGTTCCCTGTGCTGTACAGTAGGTTCTCATTAGATCTCTACTTTATACATAGTATGAATAGTGTATATGTGTCAATCCCAATCTCCCAATTCCTCCCACCCCCCCCTTCCTCCCTTAACCCCTTGGTATCCATACATTTGTTCTCTATGCTATTATAATTGAGGTGCTATGAAGGAAAGGCACCTAAGAATGACACCTTTTTTCTCTTATGATTTTGCCTGCTTTTCATAGCAATCTTGCTAAAATATATTACCTGGCCCCCTGCTTCCTTAAACAGAGTGTGATGGGGCTACTCGGAACTTTACTGGAGGTTTCAGTATCACCACTGGCCCCATAAAATCTAACACTCACTTGTTATAATGATTTCCAAGAGGTATGTGAACCTCTTTATGCCCGTATTAAATGGTCCCTGGCTACTATTCTTTTTCTTTTTGAAATTCTTGTATCTGCCATTTAGATTGCCTTGATTTTCTACCTGCAACAATATGTTAGAATATTGTCTCTATGCTTGCCCCCTTTTTTTTTTTAACATCTTTATTTGAGTATAATTGCTTTACAATGGTGTGTTAGTTTCTGCTCCATAACAAAGTGAATCAGTTATACATATACATATGTTCCCATATCCCTTCCCTCTTGCATCTCCCTCCTTCCCACCCTCCCTATCCCACCCCTTTAGGTGGTCACAAAGCACCGAGCTGATCTCCCTGTGCTATGTGGCTGCTTCCCACTAGCTATCTATTTTACATTTGGTAGTGTATATATGTCCATACCACTCTCTCACTTTGTCACAGCTTACCCTTCCTCCTCCTCATGTCCTCAGGTCCATTCTTATGTCTTTATTTCTGTCCTGCCCCTAGGTTCTTCAGAACCTTTTTTTTTTTTTTTTTAGATTCCATATATATGTGTTAGCATACGGTATTTGTTTTTCTCTTTCTGACTTACTTCACTCTGTATGACAGACTCTAGGTCCATTCACCTCACTGCAAATAACTCAATTTCATTTCTTTTTATGGCTGAGTAATATTCCATTGTATATATGTGCCACATCTTCTTTATCCATTCATCTGTTGATGGACACTTATGTTGCTTCCATGTCCTGGCTATTGTAAATAGAGCTGCAATGAATGTTGTGGTACATGACTTTTTTTTTTTTTTTTTGCGGTACGCGGGCCTCTCACTGTTGTGGCCTCTCCCGTTGCGGAGCACAGGCTCCGGACGTGCAGGCTCAGCGGCCATAGCTCTTGGGCCCAGCCGCTCCGCAGCATGTGGGATCTTCCTGGACTGGGGCATGAACCTGTGTCCCCTGCATCGGCAGGCGGACTCTCAACCACTGCGCCACCAGGGAAGCCCCACGATTCTTTTTGAATTATGGTTTTCTCAGGGAATATGCCTGAGATATTGGGATTGCTGGGTCGTATGGTAGTTCTATTTTTAGTTTTTCAAGGAACCTCCATACTGTTCTCCATAGTGGCTGTATCAATTTTCATTCCCACCAGCAGTGCAAGAGGGTTCCCTTTTCTCCACACCCTCTCCAGCATTTATTGTTTGTAGACTTTTTGATGATGGCCATTTTGACTGGTGTGAGGTGATACCTCATTGTAGTTTTGATTTGCATTTCTTTAATGATTAATGATGTTGAGCACCCTTTCATGTGTTTGTTGGCAGTCTGTATATCTTCTTTGGAGAAATGTCTGTTTAGGTCTTCTGCCCATTTTTGGATTGTCACCCCCTACTTTTTAATTTAGTGTGGGACCGATAGCCTGAGAGTCAAATTTAGTACATGTTTTTTCTTTTCAAGTTTATAATACACACACAGATACGTAACAAAATAATACAATTGAAACATTACAGAAGGGCTTACAAGACAACACAGTAGTCTCCTGCCACACCCTGCACACCCACATACCGACTCCCCTCCTCTGAGGGCAATTTTCTGCCTTTTCTCCACTGTGATGTATAAACTGGCATCAGCATGCATGGCACATTCACACAGCATCCCCAGGGTTAAGCAAACATGCCAGCTGCGTCTGTGTCTCTTACTCTCCTCTTCAAGAAAGCAAGTCAGAGTGTGAAAGTAACCCCCTAAAGGGTTAACCTTGAATCCACTCACTTTTATGCATAAGAGATCATTTACACACTGTGGGTTCTTGAGAGATTATTAGAAAGAAGACACAATGAACCCTGGCATGTGGCACCACAGGTGTAGACATACAGCAGCTCCCAGGTGAGATCACAGGTGTATGGGATGAAGTGCACCCTCCTTAGGTGTTATCCAAGGCTCTTCAGCACCTTTCCCACAGCCTCGTACCACCCTTTCTGCTCATCTGATCTAGACGCAGTGTTCCAGGGCTGGCAAATGGACCTGTCCTTGTTTCTGAGCCTCAGTACCCGACTGGGCCCCTGAGCTCTGGTCCTGCCTGGATCAGTGCCTCTTCCATCGACTGAATCCCCTCTCTCCAAACTCTAGTTGGTGGTTGGGCCATGCTGGCCATCACTGGCCATCTGTGATGCCCCGCCTCCTATCCTGAAATTCCCTCTCCTGCCCTTCCTCTTCTGATCACCACCGTGGACCATGCATTTTGTTGCCCTGACTTGGTTCAGATGCCCCATCACTTAAAGTGTGCACTGACTTGGATGGCAAGCAGCCATACACCTTCGACTCTGTTCTCTGCTCCCCACAGAACCCCTTCCAGGGTGTCTGTGATTGTCCTGCTGTGTCCCTGGCCCACCCTGTGTTCACCTCTTCGGTGCCAGCCAGACGAGTGGGGCTAGCCAGGGCTCTTCAGGATATGCCAGCCCTGGCTGGAATCCCGGGACTCAGGATCACCCTGTGGTTGTTGAGGGGTGAGTGAAACCCCGCTGTGAAGAGCCTGCCACTACTGTGTGACCTGCATCGCTCACGGCCTTGGTTTCCGTGTTAGTACAGTGGGAATAATGACAGAACCTGCTTCCTATAGTTGTGGCGAGGATTAAATGAGAAAATACTTGTAAAGTGTTAGCTTAGGGCCTGGTACCCACTGAGCTCTCAAGACACGTTAGCAGCTATTGCCCATGTTATCATTTTTATTATTATCAGTACTTTTTAAAAAATCAATGGAGCCAGAGCTCAGTACTGCCATGCTCACTGCTCAACCCTTCTAGTCCCTGGTTCTGCATTGGGCAACCCTCAGATATAAACTAACAGTTACAGCTGAGCCATAGGGAGTGGCCAGTGCACAGCAGGAATTTCCAGTTTCACAGTAAAACATCATTTCTATTTACAGAGGGCCAAGCTTCCCAGATTGGAATTCATTTACAATTTACTGGTAGGCTAGGGAGGTAAGAGGGCAACAAAGAAGGAAAGGAAGGTGTCTAGAGAGCAAGGGGAAGGAAGGAAAGCATAGAACTGAGCAGAAAGAGAGCAAAGAGAAGGCAGGTGCAAAGGAAACAGTATCTTACTATAAAGAATAGGTACAGGTGGTGGATAAATAACCACAAAGGTGCGTGCAACTTTAGAAAGGGAAGCCAAGGGTGGGTGGAGGAACAACTGCACAGCCCAGGAAAATCTCTAAAAATATAGAGAATTGAAGAGCCAGTAAAGGATTAAAAAGCAATTAAAGAGTCTGGTTAAAATTTTATACCATGTTTTGCATTTTTGATGTACCTTTTAATTTTAAACAAGTCGAGGGCCGCCTCTGTGGTATTCAGATGAAAATGAAAACGAGCTTTGCACATATTCCCAGCTGTGCCCTCCAATGCCTCACTCCGGGTTCCTCATTTATGGCGAGCAGCCAGCGCCGTTTTAAGAGCCAAACACAACTCTGTGCACCATCGTGCACCTCAACTCCATGGCACCTCCATTCTTTGGTGAGTTTTATTAGACATATTAAAGTCTCAGGATGCTCCCATAACCAACCACAGCAAAAAAAATGCTCCAAAGTTAGGGGTTTTCATAGAGGGGAAGCAAGGTAAGTTAACTAACAAAAGGCTCGCTTTTCCCATTAAAGCCAACAAAATCCATTCTGATCCTTATCACTTAGCACCTCCGGAAAGGGAGTGAAATATTACCAGGGCTTAGTCTCATTGTGTGAATTCCAATAGTGTTACGTTAGGTTTGGTTCTTTTGACCCCTCCCCCCCCCCCCCCCCCCCCCCACCCCCCCCCCCCCCCGCCCCCCCC